>NC_134827.1:109996232-110296232 GCF_004210375.1 Tachypleus tridentatus
GTTCAGTTACCTGTTGTCACTGGTCGTCTCTCAGTCGCATGTGTTTAGATACCTGTTGTCACTGGTCAGTCTCTAGTCGCTTGTGTTTAGATACCTGTTGTCACTGGTCAGTCTCTTGTGTTGAATTTCCGCCATCGTGGAGGGTTGTGTGGTTTCATGTCACGTGGTTCTGTCTTGTGTTCATGTCAAGAGAGCACCAGGAGGCTACATAAAGGGTAATAATAATATCATTCACACCAGAATCACCAATGTCTTTACCGTATATAAAATATAAGAAAAGGAAATATACAGTTCAATACCCGTATTACTTATGGGGTATCGTATATACAGTTCAATAATCTCGTATTACATATCTTATTTAGTATTCTTATAAACGTTTTAGGTGGAATACACCAAACCATACTTGTTGTGGACTAGGAAAAAACAATAAAACGTGTATTAATTCTCAGTGAGTCTACGTGTCAACAATAAAAACGTATTAATTTCAGTGAGTCTACGTGTCAACAATAAAACGTATTAATTTCAGTGAGTCTCACGTGTCAACAATAAAACGTACATTAATTTCAGTGAGTCTACGTCGTCAACAATAAACGTGTATTAATTTCAGTGAGTCTACGTGTCAACAATAAAACGTGTATTAATTTCAGTGAGTCTACGTGTCAACAATAAACGTGTATTAATTTCAGTGAGTCTACGTGTCAACAATAAAACGTGTATTAATTTCAGTGAGTCTACGTGTCAACAATAAACGTGTATTAATTTCAGTGAGTTTACATGTCAACAATAAAACGTGTATTAATTTCAGCGTGTCTACGTCAACAATAAAACGTGTATTAATTTCAGCGTGTCTACGTGTCAACAATTAAAGGTGTATTAATTTCAGTGAGTTTACATGTCGCAACAATAATAAACGTATTAATTTCAGCGTGTCTACGTGTCAACAATAAACGTGTATTAATTTCAGCGTGTCTACGTGTCAACAATAAAACGTGTATTAATTTCAGCGTCTACGTGTCAACAATAAAACGTGTATTAATTTCAGCGTGTCTACGTGTCAACAATAAAACGTGTATTAATTTCAGCGTGTTACGTGTCAACAATTAAAAGTGTATTAATTTCAGCTTGTTTACGTGTTCACAATGTAAATATTGCTTCGAGTTATGACAACAGTAGGTGTCTCTGTATGAGTAGAGAGAACAAGTTTGCTGTTAGTGACATTTCTGTCAGACAGATAGAGTAATTACAAAACTAGTAGCCGAACCCGGAACATATGTCAGTCTTATTGATGTATTTAGCGTGTTAAACTTACGCGTTCAAATTATAAATATTGAAGGTAAATTCTGATTAGTAGGGGTGGTTTTAATCCATGTTAAACTTTGTAACAGTTAGTCCTAACTTCACTGAAATTTCAAGCTTATATAATTAATCAAAGTTTTAAATTAATTAACTAAATAGAAGAACATCAATATTTTGCTTGACTGGGTAAAACGAACGAAACGTTGGAACTTACATAAATAGTCCTTTACTGTTATTTTAAAAGTTGGCAGATAGCCCGATGTAGCTTTGCTGTAAGAAAACACACAGAACACCATGACATATCGATATACATTCTTCAAGCAAGTAATACATCTCCAAAACTATATTCACAGTCTGGTTACAACTGCTGTCCCTAATTAACTCGCACCTCAACTTGTTATTCGCCGGGATGACCATAAGTCTACAGACTCACAACGCAGGGTTCGAGTACCTCGATGGACTCAGCAGATGTAATCTGAATATGTTACTGTTATTGTTTTATAAAGTACCTAGTTACACACAGACGTTATTTCTTGGAGGTAAAGATGTGTATTATTTTAATTTTGACAAAAAAAAACAACAACAAACATTATATGAGTTACCCATCACGGGTATCGAAACCCGATTTTTATCATTATAAGCCCTCGGGCTTAACGCACTATTACATAGTGAACGTAAAACAAAGAGGCAGTCTTTATGGTTAACGTTTCGTGGAAGCAAGCCTCGAGATAAAAGATATGTATCTGATAGTATAATAAAAATGTCTGTGAGTCTGTAATTGACTAATTTCGTAGTAAACTGTGGTATTATATTATATTATACGACACGACACTTTTAATATTAACTTGCTGTCAGAACAAGCTAATTACTTAGGTCAAAAGTAAAAGTCAACACTGTAACAATTAGACCTAATTAAATACACCGTGTTTAGGTTGTTACCTATCAGGATTATAAAGCTCTGTTCTATTGGTTGAGTACAAGTCGTTATTAGCGGTGTTTTCGGCCGTAAACACATTAATATTTCACAAGATATGGCCAGCTTAGGACGCTTGGGGTGGTCTTAAATTTATGTAGTAAGCTAACAACGCCAAGTAATCTTCATAATAAAACAAAGTGATGAAATATAAAAACAACAACAGACATATTAAACATTCTGATTAATAATGTTCGTAAAATTAAAAACAAATTATGGAGCACGCCCTGCTCGTGTAAACTATAACACTAGTTCAGAGCGTTATGTATCTTCGAAGACTTAAGGTTTGTTGAACGACTTAGCAGCAGTATAATCATATTACACTTCGCTATAACACAAAATACACTACGTTGAAATATGTAAGATATATTAAAGGTTGAACATAGTGGGTAATGGTGCTCAAATAAATATTGTGAAAAGATACCCCATCTATCGCCAGGTGCTATTTTACTGGTGGTATGGAAACCTCTGATACACAACAATAAACCGATCATTACATCAGTAAAACTGAACGAACACAGGAGAGAGATAGAAATGTTTCCTTTGTTAATATTTTGTAACTTTATAATGAACACAATAAAACATTTTAACCGTCGTCTGCTTTAGACATCGATGGCGTAATAATACCAACTGTTAGAGAGACACAAGTGCTGAGGATGACGTTTCGAATGTCCATCGCAGTTCATCATGAATACTCTGTTTAAACAATCTATCAAAGAATATTCTTATATGTTGGTAGTCAGAAAGAAATTATACACTACATGTTTATAAGACAATTTTTTCTTTCGTCCAACGTTTCGCCATTGGAACTTCACGAGGATTAGTAGGACAAGAACAGTTCTCTGTTTCAACTTTGTTATCAAAATGTCTAAATCCCTACAGGATGCACTAGAGATGACCAAAATACAATATAAAATTTTATATATTTTTAACCTGGATAGCTCACAAACGAAATGATGGCACACTCTTTAGCGAGACATGTAACTTCTAATGTCTAATTAAGAGGTGAAATAAATCATAATATAGTCAACTTACTTAAAGACATCTGGAAGTTACAATGTTGAGTGTCCATTGGATATCTATGTAGTTCCATTAGGCATCCCACTTGGACTAAGTACCTAGAAGAAAGTCGAAAACCTTAACAATTTTATACACTAAGTGAGGACCGGACAACTGTAGTTTTATATACTTTATACACTAAATGAGGACCGGAGCAACTGTAGTTCTATATAATTTATACACTAAGTGAGGACCGGGACAACTGTAGTTTTATATACTTTATACACTAAGTGAGGACTGGGACAACTGTAGTTTTATATACTTTTATACACTAAATGAGGACCGGGGCAACTGTAGTTTTATATACTTTATACACTAAGTGAGGACCGGGACAACTGAAGTTTTATATACTTTATACACTAAGTGAGGACCGGGCCAACTGAAGTTTCAAATACTTTATACACTAAGTGAGGACCGGGGCAACTGGAGTTTTATATACTTTATACACTAAGTGAGGACCGGGACAACTGGAGTTTTATATACTTTATAACACTAAGTGAGGACCGGGGCAACTGAAGGTTTATATACTTTATACACTAAGTGAGGACCGGGACAACTGAAGTTTTATATACTTTATACACTAAGTGAGGACCGGGACAACTGTTGTTTTATATACTTTATACACTAAGTGAGGACCGGGACAACTGAAGTTTTATATACTTTATACACTAAGTGAGGACCGACAACTGAAGTTTTATATACTTTATACACTAAGTGAGGACCGGGACAACTGAAGTTTTATATACTTTATACACTAAGTGAGGACCGGGACAACTGTTGTTTTATATACTTTTATACACTAAGTGAGGACCGGGACAACTGAAGTTTTATATACTTTATACACTAAGTGAGGACCGGGACAACTCTAGTTTATATATACTTTTATACACTAAGTGAGGACCGGGACAACTGAAGGTTTATATACTTTATACACTAAGTGAGGACCGGGGCAACTGAAGTTTTATATACTTTGTACACTAAGTGAGGACCGGGACAACTGAAGTTTTATATACTTTGTACACTAAGTGAAAACCGGGACAACTGAAGGTTTATATACTTTATACACTAAGTGAGGACCGGGACAACTGAAGTTTTATATACTTTATACACTAAGTGAGGACCGGGACAACTGGAGTTTCATATACTTTCTACACTAAGTGAGGACCGGGACAACTGAAGTTTTATATACTTTATACACTAAGTGAGGACCGGGACAACTGGAGTTTCATATACTTTCTACACTAAGTGAGGACCGGGACAACAAAAGTTTTATATACCTTTATACACTAAGTCATGAGGACCGGGGCAACTGAAGTTTTATATACCTTTATACACTAAGTGAGGACGGGACAACTGAAGTTTTATATACTTTATACACTAAGTGAGGACCGGGACAACTGAAGTTTTATATTACTTTTATACACTAAGTGAGGACCGGGACAACTGTAGTTTTATATACTTTATACACTAAGTGAGGACCGGGACAACTGAAGTTTTATATACTTTATATACACTAAGTGAGGACCGGGACAACTGAAGTTTTATATACTTTATACAGTAAGTGAGGACTGGGACAACTGTAGTTTTATATACTTTATACACTAAGTGAGGACCGGACAACTGTAGTTTTATATACTTCATACACTAAGTGAGGACTGAGGCAACTGTGTTTTATATACTTTATACACTAAGTGAGGACCGGGACAACTGAAGTTTTATATACTTTATACACTAAGTGAGGACCGGGACAACTGAAGTTTTTATATACTTTATACACTAAGTGAGGACCGGGACAACTGTAGTTTTATATACTTCATACACTAAGTGAGGACTGAGGCAACTGTGGTTTTATATATTTTATACACTAAGTGAGGACCGGGACAACTGTAGTTTTATATACTTCATAACACTAAGTGAGGACCGGGACAACTGTAGTTTTATATACTTTATACACTAAGTGAGGACCGGGACAACTGAAGTTTTATATACTTTATACACTATGAGTGAAACGGGACAACTGAAGTTTTATATACTTTATACACTAAGTGAGGACCGGGACAACTGGAGTTTTATATACTTTATACACTAAGTGAGGACCGGGACAACTGTAGTTTTATATACTTTATACACTAAGTGAGGACCGGAACAACTGAAGTTTTATATACTTTATACAACTAAGTGAGGACCGGGACAACTGTTGTTTTATATATACTTTATACACCAAGTGAGGACCGGGACAACTGAAGTTTTATATACTTTATACACTAAGTGAGGACCGGGACAACTGAAGTTTTATATACTTTATACACTAAGTGAGGACCGGGACAACTGTAGTTTTATATACTTTATACACTAAGTGAGGACCGGGACAACTGAAGTTTTATATACTTTATATACACTAAGTGAGGACCGGGACAACTGAAGGTTTATATACTTTATACACTAAGTGAGGACCGGGACAACTGTAGTTTTATATACTTTATACACTAAGTGAGGACCGGGACAACTGAAGGTTTATATACTTTATACACTAAGTGAGGACCGGGACAACTGTAGTTTTATATACTTTATACACTAAGTGAGGACCGGGGCAACTGAAGGTTTATATACTTTATACACTAAGTGAGGACCGGGCAACTGAAGGTTTATATACTTTATACACTAAGTGAGGACCGGGACAACTGAAGTTTTATATACTTTATACACTAAGTGAGGACCGGGCAACTCAAGTTTTATATACTTTGTACACTAAGTGAGGACCGGAACAACTGAAGTTTTATATACTTTATACACACTAAGTGAGGACCGGGACAACTGAAGTTTTATATACTTTATACACTAAGTGAGGACCGGGACAACTGTTGTTTTATATACTTTATACACTATGAGGACCGGGACAACTGAAGTTTTATATACTTTATACACTAAGTGAGGACCGACAACTGAAGTTTTATATACTTTATACACTAAGTGAGGACCGGGACAACTGAAGTTTTATATACTTTATACACTAAGTGAGGACCGGGACAACTGTTGTTTTATATACTTTATACACTTAAGTGAGGACCGGGACAACTGAAGTTTTATATACCTTTATACACTAAGTGAGGACCGGGACAACTCTAATTTTATATACTTTATACACTAAGTGAGGACCGGGACAACTGAAGGTTTATATACTTTATACACTAAGTGAGGACCGGGGCAACTGAAGTTTTATATACTTTGTACACTAAGTGAGGACCGACAATTGAAGTTTTATATACTTTGTACACTAAGTGAAAACCGGGACAACTGAAGGTTTATATACTTTATACACTAAGTGAGGACCGGGACAACTGAAGTTTTATATACTTTATACACCAAGTGAGGACCGGGACAACTGAGTTTCATATACTTTCTACACTAAGTGAGGACCGGGACAACTGAAGTTTTATATACTTTATACACTAAGTGAGGACCGGGACAACTGAGTTTCATATACCTTCTACACTAAGTGAGGACCGGGACAACTAAAGTTTTATATACTTTATACACTAAGTGAGGACCGGGGCAACTGAAGTTTTATATACTTTATACACTAAGTGAGGACCGGGACAACTGAAGTTTTATATACTTTATACACTAAGTGAGGACCGGGACAACTGAAGTTTTATATACTTTATACACTAAGTGAGGACCGGGACAACTGTAGTTTTATATACTTTATACACTAAGTGAGGACCGGGACAACTGAAGTTTTATATACTTTATACACTAAGTGAGGACCGGGACAACTGAAGTTTTATATACTTTATACAGTAAGTGAGGACCGGGACAACTGTAGTTTTATATACTTTATACACTAAGTGAGGACCGGGACAACTGTAGTTTTATATACTTCATACACTAAGTGAGGACTGAGGCAACTGTAGTTTTATATACTTCATACACTAAGTGAGGACTGAGGCAACTGTGGTTTTATATACTTTATACACTAAGTGAGGACCGGGACAACTGTAGTTTTATATACTTTATACACTAAGTGAGGACCGGGACAACTGAAGTTTTATATACTTTATACACTAAGTGAGGACCGGGACAACTGTAGTTTTATATACTTCATACACTAAGTGAGGACTGAGGCAACTGTGGTTTTATATACTTTATACACTAAGTGAGGACCGGGACAACTGTAGTTTTATATACTTTATACACTAAGTGAGGACCGGGACAACTGTAGTTTTATATACTTCATACACTAAGTGAGGACCGGGACAACTGTAGTTTTATATACTTTATACACTAAGTGAGGACCGGGACAACTGAAGTTTTATATACTTTATACACCAAGTGAGGACCGGGACAACTGAAGGTTTATATACTTTATACACTAAGTGAGGACCGGGACAACTGTAGTTTTATATACTTTATACACTAAGTGAGGACCGGGGCAACTGAAGGTTTATATACTTTATACACTAAGTGAGGACCGGGGCAACTGAAGGTTTATATACTTTATACACTAAGTGAGGACCGGGACAACTGAAGTTTTATATACTTTATACACTAAGTGAGGACCGGGGCAACTCAAGTTTTATATACTTTGTACACTAAGTGAGGACCGGAACAACTGAAGTTTTATATACTTTATACACTAAGTGAGGACCGGGACAACTGAAGTTTTATATACTTTATACACTAAGTGAGGACCGGGACAACTGTTGTTTTATATACTTTATACACTAAGTGAGGACCGGGACAACTGAAGTTTTATATACTTTATACACTAAGTGAGGACCGGGACAACTGAAGTTTTATATACTTTATACACTAAGTGAGGACCGGGACAACTGAAGTTTTATATACTTTATACACTAAGTGAGGACCGGGACAACTGTTGTTTTATATACTTTATACACTAAGTGAGGACCGGGACAACTGAAGTTTTATATACTTTATACACTAAGTGAGGACCGAAACAACTCTAATTTTATATACTTTATACACTAAGTGAGGACCGGGACAACTGAAGGTTTATATACTTTATACACTAAGTGAGGACCGGGGCAACTGAAGTTTTATATACTTTGTACACTAAGTGAGGACCGGGACAACTGAAGTTTTATATACTTTGTACACTAAGTGAAAACCGGGACAACTGAAGGTTTATATACTTTATACACTAAGTGAGGACCGACAACTGAAGTTTTATATACTTTATACACTAAGTGAGGACCGGGACAACTGGAGTTTCATATACTTTCTACACTAAGTGAGGACCGGGACAACTGAAGTTTTATATACTTTATACACTAAGTGAGGACCGGGACAACTGGAGTTTCATATACTTTCTACACTAAGTGAGGACCGGGACAACTAAAGTTTTATATACTTTATACACTAAGTGAGGACCGGGGCAACTGAAGTTTTATATACTTTATACACTAAGTGAGGACCGGGACAACTGAAGTTTTATATACTTTATACACTAAGTGAGGACCGGACAACTGAAGTTTTATATACTTTATACACTAAGTGAGGACCGGGACAACTGTAGTTTTATATACTTTATACACTAAGTGAGGACCGGGACAACTGAAGTTTTATATACTTTATACACTAAGTGAGGACCGGGACAACTGAAGTTTTATATACTTTATACAGTAAGTGAGGACCGGGACAACTGTAGTTTTATATACTTTATACACTAAGTGAGGACCGGGACAACTGTAGTTTTATATACTCTCTATACACTAAGTGAGGACTGAGGCAACTGTGGTTTTATATACTTTTATACACTAAGTGAGGACCGGGACAACTGTAGTTTTATATACTTTATACACTAGTGAGGACCGGGACAACTGAAGTTTTATATACTTTATACACTAAGTGAGGACCGGGACAACTGTAGTTTTATATACTTCATACACTAAGTGAGGACTGAGGCAACTGTGGTTTTATATACTTTATACACTAAGTGAGGACCAGGACAACTGTAGTTTTATATACTTCATACACTAAGTGAGGACCGGGACAACTGTAGTTTTATATACTTTATACACTAAGTGAGGACCGGGACAACTGAAGTTTTATATACTTTATACACTAAGTGAGGACCGGGACAACTGTGGTTTTATATACTTTATACACTAAGTGAGGACCGGGACAACTGAAGTTTTATATACTTTATACACTAAGTGAGGACCGGGACAACTGAAGTTTTATATACTTTATACACTAAGTGAGGACCGGGACAACTGGAGTTTTATATGCTTTATACACTAAGTGAGGACCGGGACAACTGTAGTTTTATATACTTTATACACTAAGTGAGGACCGGGACAACTGAAGGTTTATATACTTTATACACTAAGTGAGGACCGGGACAACTGTAGTTTTATATACTTTATACACTTAATGAGGACTGAGGCAACTGTGGCTTTATATACTTTATACACTAAGTGAGGACAGGGACAACTGAAGTTTTATATACTTTATACACTAAGTGAGGAACGGGACAACTGAAGTTTTATATACTTTATACACTAAGTGAGGACCGGACAACTGGAGTTTTATATACTTTATACACTAAGTGAGGACCGGGACAACTGTAGTTTTATATACTTTTATACACTAAGTGAGGACCGGGACAACTGTAGTTTTATATACTTTATACACTAAGTGAGGACCGGGACAACTGAAGTTTTATATACTTTATACACTAAGTGAGGACCGGGACAACTGTTGTTTTATATACTTTATACACTAAGTGAGGACCGGGACAAGTGAAGTTTTATATACTTTATACACTAAGTGAGGACCGGGACAACTGAAGTTTTATATACTTTATACACTAAGTGAGGACCGGACAACTGAAGTTTTATATACTTTATACACTAAGTGAGGACCGGGACAACTGTAGTTTTATATACTTTATACACTAAGTGAGGACCGGGACAACTGAAGTTTTATATACTTTATACACTAAGTGAGGACCGGGGCAACTGAAGTTTTATATACTTTGTACACTAAGTGAGGACCGGGACAACTGAAGTTTTATATACTTTATACACTAAGTGAGGACCGGGACAACTGTAGTTTTATATACTTTATACACTAAGTGAGGACTGAGGCAACTGTGGTTTTATATACTTTATACACTAAGTGAGGTCCGGGACAACTGAAGTTTTATATACTTTATACACTAAGTGAGGACCGGGACAACTGAAGTTTTATATACTTTATACACTAAGTGAGGACCGGGACAACTGTAGTTTTATATACTTTTATACACTAAGTGAGGACTGAGGCAACTGTGGTTTTATATACTTTATACACTAAGTGAGGACCGGGACAACTGAAGTTTTATATACTTTATACACTAAGTGAGGACCGGGACAACTGAAGTTTTATATACTTTATACACCAAGTGAGGACCGGACAACTGGAGTTTTATATGCTTTATACACTAAGTGAGGACCGGGACAACTGTAGTTTTATATACTTTTATACACTAAGTGAGGACCGGGACAACTGAAGGTTTATATACTTTATACACTAAGTGAGGACCGGGACAACTGTAGTTTTATATACTTTATACACTTAGTGAGGACTGAGGCAACTGTGGTTTTATATACTTTATACACTAAGTGAGGACAGGGACAACTGAAGTTTTATATACTTTATACACTAAGTGAGGAACGGGACAACTGAAGTTTTATATACTTTATACACTAAGTGAGGACCGGGACAACTGAAGTTTTATATACTTTATACACTAAGTGAGGACCGGGACAACTGTAGTTTTATATACTTTATACACTAAGTGAGGACCGGACAACTGAAGTTTTATATACTTTATACACTAAGTGAGGACCGGGACAACTGTTGTTTTATATACTTTATACACTAAGTGAGGACCGGGACAAGTGAAGTTTTATATACTTTATACACTAAGTGAGGACCGGGACAACTGAAGTTTTATATACTTTATACACTAAGTGAGGACCGGGACAACTGAAGTTTTATATACTTTATACACTAAGTGAGGACCGGGACAACTGTAGTTTTATATACTTTATACACTAAGTGAGGACCGGGACAACTGAAGTTTTATATACTTTATACACTAAGTGAGGACCGGGACAACTGAAGTTTTATATACTTTATACACTAAGTGAGGACCGGGACAACTGTAGTTTTATATACTTTATACACTAAGTGAGGACCGGGACAACTGAAGGTTTATATACTTTATACACTAAGTGAGGACCGGACAACTGTAGTTTTATATACTTTATACACTAAGTGAGGACCGGGACAACTGAAGTTTTATATACTTTATACACTAAGTGAGGACCGGGACAACTGTAGTTTTATATACTTTATACACTAAGTGAGGACCGGGACAACTGAAGGTTTATATACTTTATACACTAAGTGAGGACCGGGACAACTGTAGTTTTATATACTTTATACACTAAGTGAGGACCGGGACAACTGAAGTTTTATATACTTTATACACTAAGTGAGGACCGGGACAACTGAAGTTTTATATACTTTATACACTAAGTGAGGACCGGGACAACTGGAGTTTTATATACTTTATACACTAAGTGAGGACCGGGACAACTGTAGTTTTATATACTTTATACACTAAGTGAGGACCGGAACAACTGAAGTTTTATATACTTTATACACTAAGTGAGGACCGGGACAACTGTTGTTTTATATACTTTATACACTAAGTGAGGACCGGGACAACTGAAGTTTTATATACTTTATACACTAAGTGAGGACCGGGACAACTGAAGTTTTATATACTTTATACACTAAGTGAGGACCGGGACAACTGTAGTTTTATATACTTTATACACTAAGTGAGGACCGGACAACTGAAGTTTTATATACTTTATACACTAAGTGAGGACCGGGACAACTGAAGGTTTATATACTTTATACACTAAGTGAGGACCGGGACAACTGTAGTTTTATATACTTTATACACTAAGTGAGGACCGGGACAACTGTAGTTTTATATACTTTATACACCAAGTGAGGACCGGGGCAACTGAAGGTTTATATACTTTATACACTAAGTGAGGACCGGGACAACTGAAGTTTTATATACTTTATACACTAAGTGAGGACCGGGACAACTGGAGTTTTGTATGCTTTATACACTAAGTGAGGACCGGGACAACTGTAGTTTTATATACTTTTATACACTAAGTGAGGACCGGGACAACTGAAGGTTTATATACTTTATACACTAAGTGAGGACCGGGACAACTGTAGTTTTATATACTTTATACACTTAGTGAGGACTGAGGCAACTGTGGTTTTATATACTTTATACACTAAGTGAGGACAGGGACAACTGAAGTTTTATATACTTTATACACTAAGTGAGGAACGGGACAACTGAAGTTTTATATACTTTTATACACTAAGTGAGGACCGGGACAACTGAGTTTTATATACTTTATACACTAAGTGAGGACCGGGACAACTGTAGTTTTATATACTTTATACACTAAGTGAGGACCGGGACAACTGAAGTTTTATATACTTTATACACTAAGTGAGGACCGGGACAACTGTTGTTTTATATACTTTATACACTAAGTGAGGACCGGGACAAGTGAAGTTTTATATACTTTATACACTAAGTGAGGACCGGGACAACTGAAGTTTTATATACTTTATACACTAAGTGAGGACCGGGACAACTGAAGTTTTATATACTTTATACACTAAGTGAGGACCGGGACAACTGTAGTTTTATATACTTTTATACACTAAGTGAGGACCGGGACAACTGAAGTTTTATATACTTTATACACTAAGTGAGGACCGGGACAACTGAAGTTTTATATACTTTATACACTAAGTGAGGACCGGGACAACTGTAGTTTTATATACTTTATACACTAAGTGAGGACCGGGACAACTGAAGGTTTATATACTTTATACACTAAGTGAGGACCGGGACAACTGTAGTTTTATATACTTTATACACTAAGTGAGGACCGGGACAACTGAAGTTTTATATACTTTATACACTAAGTGAGGACCGGGACAACTGTAGTTTTATATACTTTATACACTAAGTGAGGACCGGGACAACTGAAGGTTTATATACTTTATACACTAAGTGAGGACCGGGACAACTGTAGTTTTATATACTTTATACACTAAGTGAGGACCGGGACAACTGAAGTTTTATATACTTTGTACACTAAGTGAAAACCGGGACAACTGAAGGTTTATATACTTTATACACTAAGTGAGGACCGGGACAACTGAAGTTTTATATACTTTATACACTAAGTGAGGACCGGGACAACTGGAGTTTCATATACTTTCTACACTAAGTGAGGACCGGGACAACTGAAGTTTTATATACTTTATACACTAAGTGAGGACCGGGACAACTGGAGTTTCATATACTTTCTACACTAAGTGAGGACCGGGACAACTAAAGTTTTATATACTTTATACACTAAGTGAGGACCGGGGCAACTGAAGTTTTATATACTTTATACACTAAGTGAGGACCGGGACAACTGAAGTTTTATATACTTTATACACTAAGTGAGGACCGGGACAACTGAAGTTTTATATACTTTATACACTAAGTGAGGACCGACAACTGTAGTTTTATATACTTTATACACTAAGTGAGGACCGGGACAACTGAAGTTTTATATACTTTATACACTAAGTGAGGACCGGGACAACTGAAGTTTTATATACTTTATACAGTAAGTGAGGACCGGGACAACTGTAGTTTTATATACTTTATACACTAAGTGAGGACCGGGACAACTGTAGTTTTATATACTTCATACACTAAGTGAGGACTGAGGCAACTGTGGTTTTATATACTTTATACACTAAGTGAGGACCGGGACAACTGTAGTTTTATATACTTTATACACTAAGTGAGGACCGGGACAACTGAAGTTTTATATACTTTATACACTAAGTGAGGACCGGGACAACTGTAGTTTTATATACTTCATACACTAAGTGAGGACTGAGGCAACTGTGGTTTTATATACTTTATACACTAAGTGAGGACCGGGACAACTGTAGTTTTATATACTTCATACACTAAGTGAGGACCGGGACAACTGTAGTTTTATATACTTTATACACTAAGTGAGGACCGGGACAACTGAAGTTTTATATACTTTATACACTAAGTGAGGACCGGGACAACTGTGGTTTTATATACTTTATACACTAAGTGAGGACCGGGACAACTGAAGTTTTATATACTTTATACACTAAGTGAGGACCGGGACAACTGAAGTTTTATATACTTTATACACTAAGTGAGGACCGGGACAACTGGAGTTTTATATGCTTTATACACTAAGTGAGGACCGGGACAACTGTAGTTTTATATACTTTATACACTAAGTGAGGACCGGGACAACTGAAGGTTTATATACTTTATACACTAAGTGAGGACCGGGACAACTGTAGTTTTATATACTTTATACACTTAATGAGGACTGAGGCAACTGTGGCTTTATATACTTTATACACTAAGTGAGGACAGGGACAACTGAAGTTTTATATACTTTATACACTAAGTGAGGAACGGGACAACTGAAGTTTTATATACTTTATACACTAAGTGAGGACCGGGACAACTGGAGTTTTATATACTTTATACACTAAGTGAGGACCGGGACAACTGTAGTTTTATATACTTTATACACTAAGTGAGGACCGGGACAACTGTAGTTTTATATACTTTATACACTAAGTGAGGACCGGGACAACTGAAGTTTTATATACTTTATACACTAAGTGAGGACCGGGACAACTGTTGTTTTATATACTTTATACACTAAGTGAGGACCGGGACAAGTGAAGTTTTATATACTTTATACACCAAGTGAGGACCGGGACAACTGAAGTTTTATATACTTTATACACTAAGTGAGGACCGGGACAACTGAAGTTTTATATACTTTTATACACTAAGTGAGGACCGGGACAACTGTAGTTTTATATACTTTATACACTAAGTGAGGACCGGGACAACTGAAGTTTTATATACTTTATACACTAAGTGAGGACCGGGGCAACTGAAGTTTTATATACTTTGTACACTAAGTGAGGACCGGGACAACTGAAGTTTTATATACTTTATACACTAAGTGAGGACCGGGACAACTGTAGTTTTATATACTTTATACACTAAGTGAGGACTGAGGCAACTGTGGTTTTATATACTTTATACACTAAGTGAGGTCCGGGACAACTGAAGTTTTATATACTTTATACACTAAGTGAGGACCGGGACAACTGAAGTTTTATATACTTTATACACTAAGTGAGGACCGGGACAACTGTAGTTTTATATACTTTATACACTAAGTGAGGACTGAGGCAACTGTGGTTTTATATACTTTATACACTAAGTGAGGACCGGGACAACTGAAGTTTTATATACTTTATACACTAAGTGAGGACCGGGACAACTGAAGTTTTATATACTTTATACACTAAGTGAGGACCGGGACAACTGGAGTTTTATATGCTTTATACACTAAGTGAGGACCGGGACAACTGTAGTTTTATATACTTTATACACTAAGTGAGGACCGGGACAACTGAAGGTTTATATACTTTATACACTAAGTGAGGACCGGACAACTGTAGTTTTATATACTTTATACACTTAGTGAGGACTGAGGCAACTGTGGTTTTATATACTTTATACACTAAGTGAGGACAGGGACAACTGAAGTTTTATATACTTTATACACTAAGTGAGGAACGGGACAACTGAAGTTTTATATACTTTATACACTAAGTGAGGACCGGGACAACTGGAGTTTTATATACTTTATACACTAAGTGAGGACCGGGACAACTGTAGTTTTATATACTTTATACACTAAGTGAGGACCGGGACAACTGAAGTTTTATATACTTTATACACTAAGTGAGGACCGGGACAACTGTTGTTTTATATACTTTATACACTAAGTGAGGACCGGGACAAGTGAAGTTTTATATACTTTATACACTAAGTGAGGACCGGGACAACTGAAGTTTTATATACTTTATACACTAAGTGAGGACCGGGACAACTGAAGTTTTATATACTTTATACACTAAGTGAGGACCGGGACAACTGTAGTTTTATATACTTTATACACTAAGTGAGGACCGGACAACTGAAGTTTTATATACTTTATACACTAAGTGAGACCGGACAACTGAAGTTTTATATACTTTATACACTAAGTGAGGACCGGGACAACTGTAGTTTTATATACTTTATACACTAAGTGAGGACCGGGACAACTGAAGGTTTATATACTTTATACACTAAGTGAGGACCGGGACAACTGTAGTTTTATATACTTTATACACTAAGTGAGGACCGGGACAACTGAAGTTTTATATACTTTATACACTAAGTGAGGACCGGGACAACTGTAGTTTTATATACTTTATACACTAAGTGAGGACCGGGACAACTGAAGGTTTATATACTTTATACACTAAGTGAGGACCGGGACAACTGTAGTTTTATATACTTTATACACTAAGTGAGGACCGGGACAACTGAAGTTTTATATACTTTATACACTAAGTGAGGACCGGGACAACTGAAGTTTTATATACTTTATACACTAAGTGAGGACCGGGACAACTGGAGTTTTATATACTTTATACACTAAGTGAGGACCGACAACTGTAGTTTTATATACTTTATACACTAAGTGAGGACCGAACAACTGAAGTTTTATATACTTTATACACCAAGTGAGGACCGGGACAACTGTTGTTTTATATACTTTATACACTAAGTGAGGACCGGGACAACTGAAGTTTTATATACTTTATACACTAAGTGAGGACCGGGACAACTGAAGTTTTATATACTTTATACACTAAGTGAGGACCGGGACAACTGTAGTTTTATATACTTTATACACTAAGTGAGGACCGGGACAACTGAAGTTTTATATACTTTATACACTAAGTGAGGACCGGGACAACTGAAGGTTTATATACTTTATACACTAAGTGAGGACCGGGACAACTGTAGTTTTATATACTTTATACACTAAGTGAGGACCGGGACAACTGTAGTTTTATATACTTTATACACTAAGTGAGGACCGGGGCAACTGAAGGTTTATATACTTTATACACTAAGTGAGGACCGGGACAACTGAAGTTTTATATACTTTATACACTAAGTGAGGACCGGGACAACTGGAGTTTTGTATGCTTTATACACTAAGTGAGGACCGGGACAACTGTAGTTTTATATACTTTATACACTAAGTGAGGACCGGGACAACTGAAGGTTTATATACTTTATACACTAAGTGAGGACCGGGACAACTGTAGTTTTATATACTTTATACACTTAGTGAGGACTGAGGCAACTGTGGTTTTATATACTTTATACACTAAGTGAGGACAGGGACAACTGAAGTTTTATATACTTTATACACTAAGTGAGGAACGGGACAACTGAAGTTTTATATACTTTATACACTAAGTGAGGACCGGGACAACTGGAGTTTTATATACTTTATACACTAAGTGAGGACCGGGACAACTGTAGTTTTATATACTTTATACACTAAGTGAGGACCGGGACAACTGAAGTTTTATATACTTTATACACTAAGTGAGGACCGGGACAACTGTTGTTTTATATACTTTATACACTAAGTGAGGACCGGGACAAGTGAAGTTTTATATACTTTATACACTAAGTGAGGACCGGGACAACTGAAGTTTTATATACTTTATACACTAAGTGAGGACCGGGACAACTGAAGTTTTATATACTTTATACACTAAGTGAGGACCGGGACAACTGTAGTTTTATATACTTTATACACTAAGTGAGGACCGGGACAACTGAAGTTTTATATACTTTATACACTAAGTGAGGACCGGGACAACTGAAGTTTTATATACTTTATACACTAAGTGAGGACCGGGACAACTGTAGTTTTATATACTTTATACACTAAGTGAGGACCGGGACAACTGAAGGTTTATATACTTTATACACTAAGTGAGGACCGGGACAACTGTAGTTTTATATACTTTATACACTAAGTGAGGACCGGGACAACTGAAGTTTTATATACTTTATACACTAAGTGAGGACCGGGACAACTGTAGTTTTATATACTTTATACACTAAGTGAGGACCGGGACAACTGAAGGTTTATATACTTTATACACTAAGTGAGGACCGGACAACTGTAGTTTTATATACTTTATACACTAAGTGAGGACCGGGACAACTGAAGTTTTATATACTTTATACACTAAGTGAGGACCGGGACAACTGAAGTTTTATATACTTTATACACTAAGTGAGGACCGGGACAACTGGAGTTTTATATACTTTATACACTAAGTGAGGACCGGGACAACTGAAGTTTTATATACTTTATACACTAAGTGAGGACCGGGACAACTGTAGTTTTATATACTTTATACACTAAGTGAGGACCGGGACAACTGAAGTTTTATATACTTTATACACTAAGTGAGGACCGGGACAACTGAAGGTTTATATACTTTATACACTAAGTGAGGACCGGGACAACTGTAGTTTTATATACTTTATACACTAAGTGAGGACCGGGACAACTGTAGTTTTATATACTTTATACACTAAGTGAGGACCGGGGCAACTGAAGGTTTATATACTTTATACACTAAGTGAGGACCGGGCAACTGAAGGTTTATATACTTTATACACTAAGTGAGGACCGGGCAACTGAAGGTTTATATACTTTATACACTAAGTGAGGACCGGGACAACTGAAGTTTTATATACTTTGTACACTAAGTGAGGACCGGGACAACTGAAGTTTTATATACTTTGTACACTAAGTGAGGACCGGGACAACTGAAGTTTTATATACTTTATACACTAAGTGAGGCCCGGGACAACTGTGGTTTTATATACTTTATACACTAAGTGAGGACTGAGGCAACTGTGGTTTTATATACTTTATACACTAAGTGAGGACTGAGGCAACTGTGGTTTTATATACTTTATACACTAAGTGAGGACCGGGACAACTGAAGTTTTATATACTTTATACACTAAGTGAGGACTGAGGCAACTGTGGTTTTATATACTTTATACACTAAGTGAGGACCGCGACAACTGAAGTTTTATATACTTTATACACTAAGTGAGGACCGGGACAACTGAAGTTTTATATACTTTATACACTAAGTGAGGACCGGGACAACTGAAGTTTTATATACTTTATACACTAAGTGAGGACCGGGACAACTGTAGTTTTATATACTTTATACACTAAGTGAGGACCGGGACAACTGAAGTTTTATATACTTTATACACTAAGTGAGGACCGGGACAACTGTAGTTTTATATACTTTATACACTAAGTGAGGACCGGGACAACTGTAGTTTTATATACTTTATACACTAAGTGAGGACCGGGACAACTGTAGTTTTATATACTTTATACACTAAGTGAGGACCGGGACAACTGTAGTTTTATATACTTTATACACTAAGTGAGGACCGGGACAACTGTAGTTTTATATACTTTATACACTAAGTGAGGACCAGGACAACTGAAGTTTTATATACTTTATACACTAAGTGAGGACCGGGACAACTGTAGTTTTATATACTTTATACACTAAGTGAGGACCGGGACAACTGAAGTTTTATATACTTTATACACTAAGTGAGGACCGGGACAACTGAAGTTTTATATACTTTATACACTAAGTGAGGACCGGGACAACTGAAGTTTTATATACTTTATACACTAAGTGAGGACCGGGACAACTGAAGTTTTATATACTTTATACACTAAGTGAGGACCGGGACAACTGTTGTTTTATATACTTTATATACTAAGTGAGGACCGGGACAACTGAAGTTTTATATGCTTTGAAAGAAGAAACATAGCATCACTAAACTTATGAAGTACAAAGCTATGCAACAAACTGTCAAAACTCGCTTCTTAGCTCGTGAGCCCATAGACTTATCCTATCAGAGGAGATCCTCCTTCTCAGAATAACATACTGTCCAGTTAAAAAAAAAAAAATCATTCAATTTCACTTACTATAAACTACATATCGAATATTTCACCCCGGTGGGATAGCAGTACGTTTTAAACTAACAGCGCTAAAATCCGAGGTTTGATTCTTCACGATGTACACAATAGATAGCTCAGTATGACTTCTCTAAAACAAACAAATGTACAAATAAAAATTGCACTTTCCTTTAAAGAAACATACGGGTATTTTCTTGTCTAGATGACGTAGTAAGCTATCATTATTTATGAGCACATTTGACAAAAGCCAACCCTTTGGTATCAAAATATATTAAATAGATTTAAAAGTTCTCCAAACGAAGCTATTTATTAAAATATTTGTTATTTCTGAAAATCGTGAGTTAAAGAAGATAATACAATCAGCTAATGGATATTCCATCGTGTGCAATTAAGCACGAATCTACACATTGGGTTACTAGCTGTGTTTACCGCTGGAAATCGAATCCCGGATTTTAGTGTTGTGCATCTCTTAACTTTCCACTGTCCGAACGGGAAAGTCTAAGAATGAAATCAATAAAAGCACACCTTTAACACCTGTAACATCTCTTTACACCCATAAGACGCAAGAATAACTACAGTCAGTAAGAGCGAATGTGACCTAGTGGAAAGCAAGTCAGAATGTGAACCTGAGGGCCCATGATTTGTATACCGTTCATGCTGAAATCGTGCTCTGAGCTTTGGAGCACAAGTGCTGATGAAATTCCACTATTCGACGAGAATGACCAGAGATATGTTGGTGGGTGCTTTTGAATAGCCCATGTTCCTCTAATCCATCAGTTCAAGATTGGGAACAGATGGTGAAGATAGCTCTTTTGTAGTCTTGCACAAATACATGGAAGAAATAAATACGGCCAGTGATGTAATGAGAGGAGACCAATGTCGTCATCTCGTGGCTGATGAGTGCATACAAGCTTATTAGTTACTAAGTACACATTTAAACATTTAAACCTACGATCAGATATTTTATTTTTTTTGGTAACATTACGGATGAGATAATAAAAACATCAGATGACAGTTACCATTGATGGTGAAGTGGTATCATATAGACTGTTACCAATGATGGTGAAGTGGTATCATATGGACTGTCACCGTCAAGGAGAATGTGAAAATTATATCTACCATATATAATAACAATTTCATAAAGGTAATTTTCTCAAAGACAACACAACAATAGATATATAGTCTTTGAACAGACGGCACCAGAGGGCATTTTCTTGTAAAAGTTACCAATGGAATTCAGTTGGATTACAATAATGATAGGTAAAATAACATAATTCAATCTTAGGTAAAAGAGGCAGTGATATTATTAGTTTGTGAAAGTGCAGATAGAGGTCATCAGTGTGGTAATACCACAATTTTAAATTAAAGTTCTCTAATTCACTACAGTTTCCAAAGTTATAGCGTTAGATGTAACACACGTTCATAAAGATACAAATGTCTACTGACAGTACGTATCCGTACTACAGCACCGTACTCTACCAGTACTTGATAACTAACAAATGGAGGTGTACACGACCTTATTTTAAATAACAAAAAACTGGACAAACGGCCTTATATTTCTATATTAATAAAGTAGGTAAACAGCATGAGAAAATTATATATGGACCACATACCTCCAACTCCATTACAGATTCATACATACCTGGTATGATGGTAGATGGACCACACTTACTACATCCCTAGCCATCATCAGATTCATACATACCTGGTGTAGTGGTACATGGCCCATACTCACTCCATCCCTAGCCATCATCAAATTCATACACACCTGGTATAGTGGTAGATGGACCACACTCACTACATCCCTAGCCATCATCAGATTCATACACACCTGGTATAGTGGTAGATGGACCATACTCACTACATCCCTAGCCATCATCAGATTCATACATACCTGGTATAGTGGTGGATGGATCATACTTACTACATTCCTAGCCATTATCAGATTCATACACACCTGGTATAGTGGTAGATGGACCATACTCACTCCATCCCTAGCCATCATCAGATTCATACATACCTGGTATAGTGGTAGATGGACCACACTCACTACATCCCTAGCCATCATCAGATTCATACACACCTGGTATAGTGGTAGATGGATCATACTCACTACATCCCTAGCCATCATCAGATTCATACACACCTGGTATAGTGGTAGATGGATCATACTCACTACATCCCTAGCCATCATCAGATTCATACATACCTGGTATAGTGGTAGATGGACCATACTCACTACATCCCTAGCCATCATCAGATTCATACATACCTGGTATAGTGGTAGATGGACCATACTCACTACATCCCTAGCCATCATCAGATTCATACATACCTGGTATAGTGGTAGATGGACCATACTAACTACATCCCTAGCCATCATCAGATTCATACATACCTGGTATAGTGGTAGATGGACCACACTCACTACATCCCTAGCCATCATCAGATTCATACACACCTGGTATAGTGGTAGATGGACCATACTCACTACATCCCTAGCCTTCATCAGATTCATACACACCTGGTATAGTGGTAGATGGACCATACTCACTACATCCCTAGCCATCATCAGATTCATACACACCTGGTATAGTGGTAGATGGATCATACTCACTACATCCCTAGCCATCATCAGATTCATACATACCTGGTGTAGTGGTAGATGGATCATACTCACTCATCCCTAGCCATCATCAGATTCATACACACCTGGTATAGTGGTAGATGGATCATACTCACTACATCCCTAGCCATCATCAGATTCATACATACCTGGTATAGTGGTAGATGGACCATACTCACTACATCCCTAGCCATCATCAGATTCATACATACCTGGTATAGTGGTAGATGGACCATACTCACTACATCCCTAGCCATCATCAGATTCATACATACCTGGTATAGTGGTAGATGGACCATACTCACTACATCCCTAGCCATCATCAGATTCATACACACCTAGTATAGTTGTAGATGGACAATACTCACTCCACCCCTAGCCATCATCAGATTCATACACACCTGGTATAGTGGTAGATGGACCACACTCACTACATCCCTAGCCATCATCAGATTCATACATACCTGGTATAGTGGTAGATGGATCATACTCACTACATCCCTGGCCATCATCAGATTCATACACACCTGGTATAGTGGTAGATGGACCGTACTCACTACATCCCTAGCCATCATCAGATTCATACATACCTGGTGTAGTGGTACATGGACCATACTCACTACATCCCTAGCCATCATCAGATTCATACACACCTGGTATAGTTGTAGATGGACAATACTCACTACATCCCTAGCCATCATCAGGTTCATACACACCTGGTATAGTGGTAGATGGACCATACTCACTACATCCCTAGCCATCATCAGATTCATACACACCTGGTATAGTGGTAGATGGACAATACTCACTACATCCCTAGCCATCATCAGATTCATACACACCTGGTATAGTTGTAGATGGACCATACTCACTCCATCCCTAGACATCATCAGATTCATACACACCTGGTATAGTTGTAGATGGACCATACTCACTCCATCCCTAGATATCATCAGATTCATACACACCTGGTATAGTGGTAGATGGACCACACTCACTACATCCCTAGCCATCATCAGATTCATACACACCTGGTATAGTGGTAGATGGACCATACTCACTACATCCCTAGCCATCATCAGATTCATACACACCTGGTATAGTTGTAGATGGACCATACTCACTACATCCCTAGCCATCATCAGATTCATACACACCTGGTATAGTGGTAGATGGACCACACTCACTACATCCCTAGCCATCATCAGATTCATACACACCTGGTATAGTGGTAGATGGACCATACTCACTACATCCCTAGCCATCATCAGATTCATACACACCTGGTATAGTGGTAGATGGACCGTACTCACTACATCCCTAGCCATCATCAGATTCATACATACCTGGTGTAGTGGTACATGGACCATACTCACTCCATCCCTAGACATCATCAGATTCATACACACCTGGTATAGTTGTAGATGGACCATACTCACTCCATCCCTAGATATCATCAGATTCATACACACCTGGTATAGTGGTAGATGGACCACACTCACTACATCCCTAGCCATCATCAGATTCATACACACCTGGTATAGTGGTAGATGGACCATACTCACTACATCCCTAGCCATCATCAGATTCATACACACCTGGTATAGTTGTAGATGGACCATACTCACTATATCCCTAGCCATCATCAGATTCATACACACCTGGTATAGTGGTAGATGGACCATACTCACTACATCCCTAGCCATCATCAGATTCATACACACCTGGTATAGTGGTAGATGGACCATACTCACTCCATCCCTAGACATCATCAGATTCATACACACCTGGTATAGTTGTAGATGGACCATACTCACTCCATCCCTAGATATCATCAGATTCATACACACCTGGTATAGTGGTAGATGGACCACACTCACTACATCCCTAGCCATCATCAGATTCATACACACCTGGTATAGTGGTAGATGGACCATACTCACTACATCCCTAGCCATCATCAGATTCATACACACCTGGTATAGTGGTAGATGGATCATACTCACTCCATCCCTAGACATCATCAGATTCATACACACCTGGTATAGTGGTAGATGGACCATACTCACTACATCCCTAGCCATCATCAGATTCATACACACCTGGTGTAGTGGTAGATGGACCATACTCACTACATCCCTAGCCATCATCAGATTCATACACACCTGGTATAGTGGTAGATGGACCATACTCACTACATCCCTAGCCATCATCAGATTCATACACACCTGGTATAGTGGTAGATGGACCATACTCACTACATCCCTAGCCATCATCAGATTCATACACACCTGGTATAGTGGTAGATGGACCATACTCACTACATCCCTAGCCATCATCTGATTCATACACACCTGGTATAGTGGTAGATGGACCACACTCACTACATCCCTAGCCATCATCAGATTCATACACACCTGGTATAGTGGTAGATGGACCATACTCACTACATCCCTAGCCATCATCAGATTCATACACACCTGGTATAGTTGTAGATGGACCATACTCACTCCATCCCTAGCCATCATCAGATTCATACACACCTGGTATAGTGGTAGATGGACCACACTCACTACATCCCTAGCCATCATCAGATTCATACACACCTGGTATAGTAGTAGATGGACCCGTCACGCAGCACTTTAGTGCGAGAGTTAGGCACAGTTTCACTAAAGAAGAGCACGTGCTTGCTGTTATGAAATACAATGTCTGGTTTCCATAGAAACGTCTCGGCCCCGCACGGGAAACTTCTGAACTGCTCATCTCCACTTATCAGCTTTTCCAGATCCAGACGTCGGTCCTTCCACGCTATCACAAGGTAAGCGTGCATGCGGAACTCCTGCGTGAAGATAGATGACGTAACACTGGTCCATTACAGCCGTTACTACCGTATAGTACGCAGCACATAAATCACACAGTGACACTATACTTACAATACACTTTTCGTACAGTAATTAATGATAGGTTTCAATACAAGCATGTATGCTTGAATGTTGTTTAATATACTTTAATATTCTTAATTAGACACTGACGCACAACACATTCTGTCGTAAAGTTGGTTAAAACTCAAAGAAAGTCGAGAATGTCAAAATAGAAATTACCAACGATTAACGAGTTATTAGCTCCAAACTCGCGTCCTAAATGTGTCAAAGATAGTCCTGAACACACGTCCGAACTGTGTCATTCAGTGAGGTCTAAATACGAGTCATAAATATATATACAGCGATCTCTAAACGCGTCCTTCAGTGACTCAAAACGAAACGTATAAATTATTGTTTAGAAACATGCGAATCCGATGCTCATAATTTTAAACAGATGTTTAAAGCGTGAATCGTTGAAAGTAAACAGTCATTCAAGTTCTATTGTTATTTTCTCCTATGGGTTATATGGAGCCAATTAGTGTGTGTATGTTTTTTTCTTATAACAAAGCCATATCGGGCTATTTGCTGAGTCCACCGAGGAGAATCAAATCCCCGATTTTAGCGTTGTGAATTCGTAGACTTGTTGCTGTACCAGCGGGGGGACAATTAAAGCCAAAGCCAAGCACATATCTTGGTTACACTACAACTTTCACACAGTAAAAACTTTAATACGTGGTTCAAGGTTTATTACACGGTCATAACAATGAGGGCCAGATGACCTGTTTATCATTAAAGTAGAATAAAGGACACAAAAACTATAAGACATCACGACATTCGAAACCACGTGCACGAAGATTGCAGATGGTGATCTAATCCAACCTGATAAAAAAAATGACACAGTCTCGCGGTTGCGCGTGCTATAATAATGCCCTTTCGGTAGAGTTTGGAATTAGCTTTAATTTTGTACCCCATAAGTTATATTAAATGGTGCATTTTGATAACACTCGTCAATTTGTTACTTTATCCTTCTATGTCACAAACGAACTTCTAAGTGTCGTTCGTTAAAATCTGTTAGCTCTGTTTTCTAAAGCGAAAATAATAGATTGTTTACAGCACACTTAGCCCTTAGTGTAATCTCACAAACTGACAAGACAGAACGGTGCGGATAGTTTGTTTTCTTTTACGAATTTTGCGCAAAGCTACACGAGAGCTATCTGCGCTAGCCGTCCCTAATTTACCAGTGTAAGACTAGAAGAAAGGCAGCTAGTCATCACCACCCACAGCCAACTCTTGGGCTATTCTTTTACCAACAAATAGTAGGATTGACTGTTGCATTAAAAAGCCCTCAGAGCTGGAAGGGTGAGCATGTTTGGTGTGAAGGAGATTCGAACCCATGACCCTCAGATTACGAGTCGAGTGCCTGAACCACGTGGCCGTGCCGGGCTGGATCGCGACGGAAGTTCTTAGTTTATACCACGACATTAAACAACGTAACTTTATGCTAATGTGTTTTATTGGGTGTTGGTTCAAAACAGTCATAAATAATTTTAGAACATCTGTCAACGACATTGGAACAGGACTAGATAAAGTTCGGTCTTCAAACCAAAACAGGCCCGGCATGGTCAGGTTTGTTAAGGCGTTCGACTCGTACTCTGAGGGTCGCGGGTTCGAATCCCCGTCACACCAAACCTAGTCACCCTTTCAGCCGTGGGGGGCGTTATAATGTGACGGGCAATCCCACTATTCGTTGGTAAGAGTAGCCCAAGAGTTGGCGGTGGGTGGTGATGACTAGCTGCTTTCCTTCTAGTTTTACTCTGCTAAATTAGGAACGGCTAGCGCAGATAGCCCTGATGTAGCTTTGCGCGAAATTCAAAAAGAAACAAAAAACAAACGAAACCAAGACAGTCGAATGCTTGATCAAATCAGGAAAACTGGGAAGTCTGTAATAAGACAACTGAAAAATCACAGCTGGAACAAGCAGTTATCAAAGTTGGGAAATTAGAGATGTGGAAATCGAACAGTTCAGAAAGCCAAGCTAAGGGAAACCCATGACTGAAAACAAGAAATCAGAAAGATTAGAGGAAAACCATGCAATTGTCACTCAGAAAATACTCAAAACAAAAATTGTATTATTTATTGGTTTTTAAATTAGGCCAAGAGGAAACTGTGAGGCGTTGTGAAAGTGTTTTATATATATATATATATATATACACACACACAACAAAAAACTGACGTATCATAAACAGTATAATTTCTTTCTTTATGGGGAGCATCTATATATCAATATCATAATAGAATTAATCGATAAAATACCATTTGATGTTCTGATATTCCATCTATTTCAAGGATTTGTAGAGAGACATAGACTTTGGTCGGCTTGTCTGGAAAAAAATTCCAAGTAACAAAGAAATATTAAAAAAACGTATGTGAAACAAGACGGTTAATGTTGATTCTAGAGAAAAACACGACTCAAACAAGTAACTCGTGTAATCACCAGTTTTATTTACTAAGCTTGTGAGTGTGCTACAACAGAGATGACAGTCTTACACTACCAGAGTAAAAAGCACTGGGCGTATATTTCAAACGCAACTATAAAGTGTCTCATACCGAGAGATACATTATGGTGTAAAACAGTTTAGTCTTATTGTCTCAGAAATTTAAAGTGTATTTAAGTATCAGCATGTGAAGATTTGGGGCTCATGTTTCGTGTTTATGATTGAACATATTAGTGTTCAGTGGTAATCAGCTGTGGTTGAACATATTAAATAATAAACATAATCACCTGTAGTTGAACCTTTAAAAAATGTTTAACGTTTAGTTTTTATTCGTGTAAAACGAGGCTACTTTATCAAATAAAAATAGAATAAATGGATCACGTGGTCACTGATTTGACACCTGTCTTGAACCCGCACGAAACATTCCACCAATTAAGTTATAGCAATAACATACACAGCTAGAAAAAGATATACAAGTTTTTAAAGCTGGTATGAATTGATGTTATCAGCTTTATCCTTATACGTTTTAAACAAAATCATACAATCCATATTTTATATTAAAATATTAATTTAAGGACTGAACTATGCTACAAGCCACCTACTTCTTGCTAAAGTGTATCATAACTAAAAAAAAATTAAAAAATGTTGCTTCTTCGACTGGTGAAAAAAAAAGGTACTACAAAAAAATTTGATTATATTTTAATTCTTACCAAGAACAGGCGGAGGTTCACATGACAGATATGTGTCTGGAAAAATATTTTTCGAGGTGTTACTATTGTCACATCTATAAGAAAAAGAATTTTAAAACTAATTTGGATGCTTGCCTATGCAAATATTAACTGATATTTACTGTATAAATAAATAAATATTTATTATTAATAACACATCGCGTCGATGAAGTGTCACGAGAGCAAACGTTAACCCTATTTTAGGATAAAGTTAGGTTACATTTAAATTCAGGCTTAACATTGCACTTACCAACAATACTTTTTTAATGGCATACTTAAGTGTCATAGTAATTAATAGAGCATTTTAACAAATATTTATGTTAAGTAGATTTTGTATAATAATAGATAATTCAAAAGATTTTCATATTTTATATTTATCTATTTAGTTTATTTCAATTGTGAAGTTGAAATTTTCTGATAAAAATGTTCGGTCAAGTTGAATTAAAATATTTTTGAAAGTTTAAATGTACGTGCGAAAAGAAAAAAAAATCAAAAATATACCATATTTTAAGACAGTTAATATATTAATGTATTTAATATATATTTATCAAATGACAAATATTTTCAATTAATCATTTTAACTTTCCATTTTATACTCTGCAAAGTTATATTTGTACTGTTAATATGGCTACCGAATTATAAGGAAAGAAAACATTAGCATTCATTTCAAATAGTGGCTTTTATGCCATAAAGCTTAGAAATAATATTATTACTAAGTTCCGTGTATTGCACTATGATTAACATTTATAGCTCCCTTTACCCACATACTTAAAACAGTGGGTTTGAAATTTTTCCGCTTATATAATAACCTGAATTTCATTTGTATTACCCACACCATTACACCTCTTCTAGCTGTTTTAAACTTTGCAAATATTGGAATAACAGAAAAAGTTAATTAATTAACGTCATTTCTTTCTCTTAGTTTTAACCTATCGCCAACACAAGTAAGACAGAACTGCGATCATAGACCCATATCGCAGAATACCAGTAATTACTGGTGCATAATATGTGCTCTAAGAATTGCTAGATAAAGCTATGTTTGCTTGTGTGAATTTCAGATAAGCAGTTATCAAAGTGGTTCTTGCTCACAATATCACAGTTCTTTAACATGTTTGACATGAGACAGTCGAATTAGAGTCACAGGATAACATCTGTTGTCTTGTCTATCGAAAGGATTCTAGTAGTCCCATGTTATTTTCCACACTGGACTCCTTGAGATAATGACCACACAAACCAAAGACCGGTTTCGATGTTGTTAAAGAACGCATCAGTCCTCTAATACAGCTAAGCCTACTTTTGAATCATCTGATCATAGGGCGGACCACAGATCAGACTTTTAAAGGCCCAATATGGCACACATATTGGGAACAACTGATTTCTGATTTCGGTATATTACTGTAACTATTAGACCATGTCGACAGATGTCTCTGCACAACTAGTCAAAGTAATGTTTGATAATAAACCCTGACACATGTCACGCGCCAATGTCACGCCCTTTTGAAGTCCAGGGAGAAATAAAAATGACATGCACAAATATATGCATTTATACAATTCAATCAATCACGTGATAGGTCATATGATCAATTTTTGTCCAATTAGAGAAAAATTAGTTGATAGTATAACGTTACGCGAACGTTTCTCTTTCAGTACTTATTTTCTATGTTCATTAATATTTTTTTCATTAATGTTATTAACTTACAAGAGAAGTAAAAATGATTACATGACAAATAATAAAACAAGAACATTTAAGTAATTACCTTATTTCTATTTCATCGCCACAAGACCAATATATCTTCAGACAGGTCAAGATAGAAACGACCAAAACATTCAAGAGGCCCATGGTTTGTTGTCTTCGCTGGTTTTGCAAACATAACCAAATTAAAAACTGGTAAGTTTTAGAGAAAGAACATCTGGCGTAAGTCGTTGAATATTGATAGACATTATAACATATGTATAAAGCTAAAGAGAATAAAGTTGAGTTTATTGGATGGTCTATATAGCGTTACAACGTCTCTACTTTCTTTTCAGTTAACGTCTTTTTTTTCTTTTTCCTTAAAAATATTCGAAATGTATTATTATACTCGTCGTAAGATCTAATATGGCTCAGATAAGTCTTGAATATCATACGAAAACCGTCAAATCAATTTCAGTGAGTGATAAATTGTGGTAAATTTAAAATTTATTCTGTTCTCCAGTTTTCTTTCTAGTTGGCTCGGCTTAATCATCTTAAAATATATAACTCATCTTTATTGAAGCACACCTGACGAAGAGAAACCTAGTCATTGTAGGCGTAGCAATTTTATGATATATGCAAAGATGTTGTTGTTTTGAATTAAGCACAAAGCTACACCACGGGTATTGAAACCCGTTGTAACTCCGCAGACATACCGCTGAGCCACTGGGGGGGAAAAACGTAAAGAAAGAACCAATTATTTTAAAGACCACAAGTACGCACAAGTTTAGGCTTAATTATAAGTTGTTTATAGTTTAGAACACGTAAAAAAGTTGAAACACTTCTGTTTGATGGTCCTGTAAACATTGCATTTTAAGTTAAGGCTTAACAATGAGTCCTTTAAGATTCAGAACATGTAAATAAGTTGAGAAAAATATTCTGTTTGAGAAACTGTTAACATTACGTTTAAAGTCCAAACTTAACGATAAGCTGTTAATATTTAGGACATGTGAACAAAACACAATATACTTATGTTACGTGGTTTTGAAAACATTGTATTTAACGTTTAGGCTTAACACTAACCTGTTTACGATTCGGAACATGTAAAAAAAGGTGAAAAACGCTTCTGTTTCGTGGTCTTGTAAACATTGTGTTTCAAGTTTAGGCTTAACAATAAGCTGTTTACAATTAGAAAATGTGAAAATAGGTGAAAAACACTTCTGTTTCGTGGTCTTGTAAACATTGTTTCAAGTTTAGGCTTAACACTAAGCTGTTAACAATTAGAAAATGTGAAAAAATTAAATATACTTCTATTTTATGGTCCTTTAAAACATTATGTGTATATCTTCATTTCATATTTCCGATAAAATATAAGAATTTTAAGTAGATTTATCGTTAATCAAATATTATTTGGTTCTTAGGCCTAAAAACATATGTTGCGTAGCATAACTGGAATTAAGAAACAGATTAAAGAACAACGAGTGATATATTTTTAAGCTTCGTGTAATTTTTAACTTAGTGTTTTCTACAATATTCCACCATCATACCCTACCCATATGTTCCTCAACAGATCTACAAATATGCCTTCCAGTACCACTTTCCTAATAGATCTACAAATATGTCTTCCACTTTCCTAATCTTCCTATCTTATTTATTTTTGTCTGTTTGTTTCAAATTTTGATCACAGCTACTCAAGGGCTATCTGCGCTAGCCGTCCCTAATTTAGCAGTGTAAGACTAGAGGGAAAGCACCTAGTCATCATCACCTACCGCCAACTCTTGGGCTACTCTTTTATCAACGAAAAGTGGGATTGACTGTAAGATTATAACTCTTCCACGACTGAAAGAACGAGCATGCTTGGTGGGAAAGAGGGATTCGAACCCGCGACTATCAGATCATAATTCGAGCGCCTTAACGACCTGCCCATGCCGGTCCCTTCCTATCTTATCAAAGGTATTTTGAAATTTTAAACGTGTAGTTCGAAACCAGCCTCGTTTCCTTCACAAAATAATTCAAATGAAGCTCGAACTTTCTTTACTTTTTATACATAATTTGAGGATTCTTCGATTTCACATTCACTACTGTTCCTTCCGCTTTAAACTAGAGTGCTTATTCTGTCTTTCCAATCTTTTGTTTCACACTATAATTTCTTCACTCTTTTCTCTGATTTGTTGTTTATCCATCATCTTAACACTTCCATGTTCTATCTATCTTTTGAAATGTTAACACATTTTTCACTTTGACTCTCTCGTAATTATCAGTACCTTTCTCTCCAGCACAGATAAACAACAGTATGTCAAACCTTCCTAAACACCCCACAGAATAGCACAGATAAACAACAGTATGTCAAACCTTCCTAAACACCCCACAGAATAGCACAGATAAAGAACAGTATGTCACAACCTTCCTAAACACCCCACAGAATAGCACAGATAAACAACAGTATGTCACAACCTTCATATACAACCCACAGCATAGCACAGATAAACAACAGTATGTCACAACCTTCCTAAACACCCCACAGAATAGCACAGATAAACAACAGTATGTCACAACCTTCCTAAACACCCCACAGAATAGCACAGATAAACAACAGTATGTCACAACCTTCATATACAACCCACAGCATAGCACAGATAAACAACAGTATGTCACAACCTTCCTAAACACCCCACAGAATAGCACAGATAAACAACAGTATGTCACAACCTTCATATACAACCCACAGCATAGCACAGATAAACAACAGTATGTCACAACCTTCCTAAACACCCCACAGAATAGCACAGATAAACAACAGTATGTCACAACCTTCCTAAACACCCCACAGAATAGCACAGATAAACAACAGTATGTCACAACCTTCATATACAACCCACAGCATAGCACAGATAAACAACAGTATGTCACAACCTTCCTAAACACCCCACAGAATAGCACAGATAAACAACAGTATGTCACAACCTTCCTAAACACCCCACAGAATAGCACAGATAAACAACAGTATGTCACAACCTTCATATACAACCCACAGCATAGCACAGATAAACAACAGTGTGTCACGACCTTCATATAAACCCACAGCATAGCACAGATAAACAACAGTATGTCACAACCTTCCTAAACACCCCACAGAATAGCACAGATAAACAACAGTATGTCACAACCTTCCTAAACACCCCACAGAATAGCACAGATAAACAACAATATGTCACAACCTTCCTAAACAACCGGCAGCATATATTCTGATCCTTAATTTACCATTGTTCTGTCTTTGTAAAAAACAACAAATATATTAACATCCTCTTACGGTAAGTAAAGAGCCTTTTTATCCCTTGTCCCCTCTTTCATCACATAAATGATAAACTATATATCCCTCTTTCACTACATAAACAATATACTCTATCTCTCTGTTCACCATTGTTCCCTCTTTCACTACATAAACAATATACTCTATCTCTCTGTTCACCATTGTTCCCTCTTTCACAACATAAACAATATACTCTATCTCTCTGTTCACCATTGTTCCCTCTTTCACAACATAGACGACATACTCTATGTCTCTGTTCACCATTGTTCCCTCTTTCACAACATAAACGACATACTCTATGTCTCTGTTCACCATTGTTCCCTCTTTCACTTCATAAACAATATATTCTATCACTGTCTTCTCCATTGTTCCCTTTTCCACTACATAAACGACATACTCTATCTCTGTTCTCCATTGTTCCCTCTTTCACTATCTAAATACACTTACCTACGACTTTACCTCAGAGTGGATCCTGGATTTTCTACTCAGTTATTCCTAGTTGTAAAATGGGTCTCTTGTCTTCCTAGAAGTTTCGTAGGTTACGTTTTATCACCTAAAATATGTTGGGGAAAATAATACTCTTGATTTATTCATCAATCAATACATATATTAAAGAGAGACATTAACAGATCAGTTACGATGTTGGGAACCACCTACAAGAAAGCTGACAAATACTGAAAACATAAAACTCGCTAGTGGAACAAAAATTCAACAAGTCGATCATTTTAAGTGACATGCGCTTTGGAGGATTAACAGCTGGCACTGAATAAAGTGCCACTGTAGAAAATTGTAGAGACGTCGATATTTTTATATATGATAGCATAAGCTGTGTAACAAAGTAGCTTTTAAACATTAAATTTAACACTAACGACCAATAAATACACAATAACAATATACTCTATTGATGAACGGACTCCCCCTGAATCAATAAATAATACATCAGCCCGATCACTTGCTATTATGTGAGTGGCGATACATAGGTGTCATTATTGTAAACGAGCACGTGGTTTTTGTTAATAGGTGTATGCATATACAAACATTGACCGATTTGACTGAGTTTATTAATATTACATTTCTCACAAGTTGCCTCGCTATAAAATTGCTGTAATATTTATAAATAAATAATAAGAATTGTTACGATAAAAATATTCAACAGAGAATTTAACATATATTAGTTGATCTGATCCAGATCCTTCAAATTTAACATCTATTAGTTGATCTGATCCAGATCTCTCAAATTTAACATCTATCAGTTGATCTGATCCAGATGCCTCAAATTTAACATCTATTAGTTGATCTGATCCAGATCCCTCAAATCCGATGGCAATGAACGGACTAGTATTTCATTTCTTAGATGAGACTTCAACGGTTGTGAAACTAAGCCTAAAATCAGAGAGTTAAAAATACATGCAAATTGCATTTTTTTCATACTGGATTTACACAGTACTTACAAAATATGTATTGAAATTTCCTATCATCTCCAACTCTAAACGAGAGACTATCAAATAGTGCTTTCTAGCTGTTACATTGATTGTGTTGCAGAAAAAAACCCCAACCAAATACACTTGTTACTTCAGCCTAATTAGGTGGTCTCGCCATCTATGTACAGAAAAGAAAACCATTTGACAAATTAACTTTATTTTTTGTATCTTAGAACGACTGGTATGGGTATTAACACTTTTATTGATAAGGAGAGAACAACGTTTCGACCTTCCTAGGTCATCTTCAGGTTAATAAAGAGTTTGAAACTGGCCTTCGCCGGAGACATGTCTCAGAGACGAGAGCAGGGGCGTAGATTTTTTAAACCCGATGGGGGGTGGAATGATTTTTGTAACCACTTATGTGAACTGTTTAATTTACAAATTGGTAATCTCTGATTACGTGAACCTGAAAGCTGTAAACATGCAGTCACAGAGTTATCTTGTTACCACGATACTTCAAAGTTTCCATGTAGGTTTGTATAAGTGAGGTGTTGTAAACAGTTTTCAAAATGTTAATAGAATAAAGACAAATGTGTCACAAATTAACTGCCACATGAATTTATTCCTGCACACTGCACAGTATAAAAGATGGCCATTATACTTGACAAGGTTACTAATAACTTTCATTGCATGAATTACGTTTTCAAATATTAATAAAATTAGTAATTAGTAAGTTTATATCTGCTGAAAAACTGTTCATGTTATTTGATAAAAATAATTAAAATGTCTTTGCGAACTGTTGAAAATTACACATCAATACAATGTAGCACATAATTATTCATACTTTTCATTGAAGTAAGATTCATTTAGTCCTGTAGTCTACATGTTCCCAAACGTAGACCTCCTTTGTGATGATCTGTTTATGAATTCTTTCATAAGCTCTTCTATATTTATCTTATCGACCTCATCTTTGTGAGTGTGACAAACTGCCACATGGTTGAGGCAGCACTAAGACATAGTTGACCTTAACCACGTCTTCAACCGTCTAATGCAGAAAAGCTGCGTTCACATTCGCAGCTGGATACTGGACATACAAGCAAAACTTTCATGAGAAGAAACACTTCACTAAACATCTGCTGGCTTGTTTCATGCATTTTACAGTAAGCATCCTTCGCCCCTTTCAGACATACTGCTTTTGTTGTTCTTTTAGACATGGGCAGTTGAAACTCGAGTCGTTGTGCAGAGATTTCTTGAAGGAAGTTTATAACCGAGTTTACAATCTTGCCAGATGTGATCATGTTCTCAAGTGCCAGATATTGCCTCAAAGTCATTGTTATCTGCATTGAATCTAGTGGTCAGATGTTATATGACTATGTCCATAAATTAAAAATATTGGCTTCTGTAGTAATCTCTAGCTGTTCCAGAATGGTGTGTTGAGCCATCACCTGTTATCCTTCTGGGGGGTCTGCGAATGCATGGTAGTTCAATTGGCACCAGATCTAGGGAAGTTATTTTTTTCTCAGCTTCATCAAATATCTTGTTGTAATTTTCTTCTGTTGCAATACCCGCAACTGCTCAACTGTCATTGCAGATTCTTCAATCATGCCAGATACTGTCGTTGATATGGTTTGGAGTGCATGGTTTAGTTCCTCTAATGTAGCTATGGATGCTGAGCCATTAACAATCCTAAAACTGTCTTTCCTTTGTCAAATCTGTCCAACAGACCTCGTGTTTTCACTGTTACATCTGATTTTTCATTTGCTAATTCAGACAAAGAATCTACAATGCCCCTGTAGTGATCATTAGCACATATAATTGCAGATAGGCAGCACAACCAGCGTGTTGGACACAGTGGGCGGATGTATTTAACTGGACCATTGTGGCTGTCTGACGATCCAATATTTTCAAAGATTGTCTTGTATTTGCCCGACCCCCTGAAGCAAGACACCAAGTTCATGTACCCACTGGAAAGAATCTCGAACACATTCACAAGTTTCAACTGTATGTTGCATTATTAAATTAGCCTTGTGTGCTCTATGCAGTGAAAAAACAAAGCTGACGGTTGCTTCTCTTTTATTTTTGCCTGACATCCACTGTACGCACCACTCATGTTAGCGGCTCCATCATAAGTTTGTGCTCTTAATCCTGACAGTGGTAAATTGAGTCTAGTCAGTACATCAAGTACAGTCGAGGATATAGTTTCACCAGTTGTATTGGAAACACTGTACAAACCAAGAAATGTCTCATGGACGTCAAGGTTCTCATCTACGTATCGTACACATATTGCTTCCTGTTCGGCACCTGTAACATCTTGAGTGCCATCAACCATTAATGCAATTATTTTACTTTGCTGCACTTCGTGTGCTATGTTCCTCAGTATTTGATAGCTGAACATCTCCATTATTTCATTCTGAGCCTGGGGTGATGTGAATGTGGTTTTCTTTGACAAGTAGGCCGTCAACTCAGGATCTTCCTCTTCCAGGAGCTTCTTTAACTGCGGGGAAGTTCCCCTCTGTATCAGTATGTCCACGTAATGCTAAACCTTGACGCAGTAAGAAACGTAAACTTCTGAATATTTTAGCTAGACTTCTTTTGCATTCTTCCTGCTGCTTCTTGTTTTCCATCATGTAGCTGGACAGTCACTGGAGTTACACCAAGTGAACTTTCTGGAGATATGGCAAATCTGTGCTGAGAGGAGGATTGGTGTTCGTTGAATTTGTGTTTTGCCTTTTTACAGTTGCAAAAACCGGTGGATATGAAGGTATACTCCACTGGCCTCTCCAATTTCCCTGTAAAAAGGCCTCTATTTTCCGCCTTGGCACAATGAAAGCATATGACTTTCTGAGTCTGATTGTCGAAGTGCAGCCATGGGAACTCATCAAACCACTTGCCCTGGAAGTTGATATTCCTTTTCAGACTTATCCTCTGATAAACATGGTATTTCCTCTGTATAACAAGTTTCTATTCCTTTGCTTGAGGTTGTTGGATTATCTATTTCTGCATTGTCACTAGTAGTACCAGTAACTGGCTTGTAGAACTGTCTAATATCGGAAAGTTTCAGACGCTTGCTTGTCATAATTAGAATCTGTTTCCCAGATGACTCAACAAGCTAAAATACAGTCTTTATTGAAAAACTCTAACGTACAACGAACGAAGATAGAACAGAATGGAAGTTGGACTGAACTGTACAATGTATTTAAGTTGAACGCGCGAACCTCACAGTGACTACCGAGCCGACTGACCGGCTGGACATCGCTGGGACAATAATGTGTGCTAGTTACAACACAAGTAATTGCAAGTTTCTCTAAAAATACTTAAACAATCACAAATATATTATATTCCTGTTAAAACTCATCAAACACGTTGTGATATAATGTCTATAGCATTATAACGTCTATTAAATAAAAACACCTAAACAAAAACTAGCAATACAATTAGAGTAGAGGCTTCAGGCTGTTGAAGTCGCTCCTTTTGTGTTCTAATTATACAAGAAAATACAATATTTTTACTATCTATGATAAGAGAACATATTGTTCTTTTACCATAAAGCACCAGCACTTTATTAGAGGGTGGTGATAATCAGAAATTTCATGGACTAATGAGGGACACAAACACAGGTCTAATGAGCCCTGTTGTAAAATCGAGGCTCAAACTAAAGGGAGCGGAGGGGGGTGATGTAGGGCGCGTCTGGATCCAAGCGGCCCGAACCTGTCGGTAACTGTACACTAAACGTACACTATGGTCAGTGGCTTCGGCAGCCAAGGAGAGTAAGGCGTTCGACAATAAAACCGGCTAGACATGCATAAGAACAAATGGCGTAGGAAAACCGCAAAATATACACATAAGATTGATACAGCTACAAGTTACAAATGGCCTGCCAGATCTAGATCACAGGAGTTTACACTTGGGAGTAATATTTTCGAATTTCATGCTCTATTCAATCCGTTGTGATGAAAATTTTACTTAATTTTACACTATGTACAAGACGTAGGTAGATTCTGTGATAGTGCTTGCAAGCCTTGCATGTATATTTAGGCCTACTGACTGATACTTACGAACTAGATCGAAAAGCTTAGAAACATGTCTATATTAAATATGTACATTTCGGCTACTGAAAAAGCCTACATCTAGGCCTAATTATGTAATTCGATTGGTAACAACACGAGAATCACAAGAACAAACACACAATTTGTAGGCCTGTGATGCAATAAAACAATTCAACAGACCAAACTGTAGGGGGGGACGATTGTATGCACCATACCCCCCACCTAAAATGAAGGGGGATATATACCCCATCCCAAGTACTACGCCCCTAGACGAGAGTATAAACGGGTAGGGATTGTAGAAGGCGTTGCAGGTTGATGTTAAGTTATTAATTAATATAGGTATAAACGTGTTCCTTTATATTGGTTTAATTTTGGTTTTAGTTGTTGTATAAGTAGGGCTTCTTTGATTTTATGTTTGTTTATATTTGTTTCCCTACTGAGTGTTTTCTATGGTTATGCTGTGTTTATTTGATTTGCAGTGTTCGAAAACGTGTGAAGGTGACTTTTTATGTTCTTTGAATTTAATTTCCATTTTTCTACTTGTTTCTCCAATATAGAAGTTGTGGCAGTTATCACATTGTATTTTATAAATAATGTTGGTGTGGTGTTTGTCAGTGTAGTTTTTACATAGTATAGACTTTAGTTTTGTACCTGGTTTTTGAATAAATTTGGTGTTTACTGGAATGTTGTGTTATAAGTTTTTTTCCAAATGTTGGTTATTTTTTCACCGATATCAGGAACATATGGTGTACAGCAGTGTAAGGTTCTGTAGTTTGTTGTATCTTGGGATTTATTATTGTTTGTTTGTTCTTGGTCTAGGTGTGTGTGTATAATATTTTCCACTGTTTTTTGATGAAACTTACTGATGTTGATGAAGTATTGTTTTATTTTGTCCAATTCATCGTTAATTCTATCTGGTAAACATAGTTTTGTGGCTGTGTTTATTTGGTTTATTAATATGTTAAGTTTTTGTTTTGTTTCATGTGCTGAGTCCCAGGGAATGTATTATCCAGTATGGGTGATTTTTCTGTGGATTTCTGTTTTGAATTGTGTATCAGTTCTAGTGATCCCGAGGTTAAGAAATAATATTTTTTTAGTATTTTCCCTGTTCACGGGTGAACTTAATGTTGGGATGTATCGAGTTAATGTGATTGAAAAAACTAAGTGTGTTATCTGTACCAGTATTGTGGTGGGTGTAAGGCTGAACTGATCGCTTGTGATTCAATCTGTGTCATAAAATGTTGGTTAGAACTGGTGACACGGGATTCCCAATATTTAGGCCATTTATTTGTAGGTAGTTTTATGGTGGTGAATTCTATAATGGTTGCTGAGGATGTGTACCTAGAAATATTACATCTATCGAAATGAAAACCTGACTGGAAGACCTAGCTAGTGATCCAATTTACACAAACTGAAATACCAACAAAACAATAGAAAACAACAACCAAAAAGAAGACAACTTCAACAACAATTCCATCGACAACCAACAACCAGCTTTCCCGGTAGAACTGAAAACATCTATTTCTCCGAAACACCTCAAAACAGTGTCTTAAAAAACCTTTTAAAGGAATTTTCACACAAAACTATGAACATAATTTCACAGAAAACTGAAATACAACCTCATATGGAAAGATATTAATTCTATAAACAATCTAAAACAAGACAACAACATCAAAATTCTAAAAGTAGATAATGGCAGTTCTATAGTTATAATGAACACAAATGAATACATTCAAAAAATGAACATCTTATCAGATAGAAACAAATTTAAACTACTAAACACAAATCCAACAAAAACACATGAAAACCAGTTGAATAAAATATTATTACAAATGAGGTGGACATTTTCTAAATATGTTACATCAGCAGTCTCCATTTTAAAAGAATATACTAATTAATAACCTAACACCCAACTGCAGCGCCCCCTACAATTCCGTACTCGTTTATACTCTCGCCCCTAAGACACGTGTCCGGGAACGATCACATTCAAACTCTCTCTTTCTTAACCTGAAGATGACCTAGGAAGGTCGAAACGTTGTTCTCTCCTTACCAATAACAGTGTTAATACCCATACCAGCCGTTCTGAGATACATTTTTATTTCCAGTTAATTTCTTGTCATTAAGTTTTTGGGGATTTTTTATCTGCTGAACACCAAGGAAAAAATAATTGATTACGTTTGTCGTTTCGTTTTCATAAGTTAGGGTATTCTGAATTGTTGTTCGATAGAAATAACATATATACTAAACCATATACTTCAAACACCTCAATCTCAACTGTGACTACACAAACCAACTGTATAATAATATTTAAACTGTCATCATATTTACTGCGAGTCTAAAATCACATCATTAAAAGCTTGTTGTTAAGCGCAAAGCTGCAAAATGGATTATCTACAATGTAGGCCAGGTGGGTTAAGGTACTCGACTGGTAATGTGAGGGTCACACCAAACAAGCTCGCCCTTTCATCTTTGGGATCCATATAATGTTCGGTCAATCCTACTATTCGTTGGTAAAATAGTAGTCCAAGAGTTGGCGGTGGGTGGTGATGACTAGCTGCCTTCCCTCTAGTCTTACATTGCTAAATTAGGGACGGCTAGCAAAGATAGCCCTCGAGTAGTTTTGCGCGAAATTAAAAACAAAAAAAACTATACTGTTGTCGTAAGCCAAAGATTTATCAGTCACTCACTGTGGTGCATACGAAGGACAAATATTTTCTTTCGTCATAAAAAAACAACTCGCCACAATTTTGAACTAAATAATCTCTTACTAAGAATAATCTGACAGGACGTTAGCACGTGCATGTTCGAAAATGGATAATCGGAAATAAGGAAACACGTGAGAACCCAGACAGATAATGACGTCCATCCTGTGGATTATTTCCGTTACTCAAACGTTTCACATAAGCTCGCTTAGTCAGGAAAGTTATTTTGTTTATTAAACACTAGATTCATTAATATTACTTTTATTTAAAGTTTTAAAAAATTAAACCTATCTTAACACGCCTACGAAAAGACGTTTCTAGTCCTGATTTCTCCAAGCCCGTTCCCCTGGCTGTGGTTTCGCTAGATAGTAGATAGGGACAGTGGGAATCTCGTTAATCCATTCATTAATCGATTTAAATGGCAATTTCATTTAAATACAAAATTATTAGCCTAATATTAATAACCTTTCAAGTTGCTCTGGGGCCTAATAGGCCCCACTTTTCGTAGGAGTGTTAAAGTGTTACAATACTTCAAAATTTAAGGTTTCTTTTTCAACTTAATCTATAATCTAATATTACATCAAGATACTGGAAACATATTGAACAGAGAACAACCGATTTAATAATTGTTACACACTTGATAAATAATTACTAATTCAGTTCTCATAAATTAATTCCCGGTTCGTTTAGAATTATGAAATTTTGTTTTGTTGAAGAAACTATCACATTCAGGTTTCTTTACACTTAAACATAATAAATTATTATTATAAAACCAACTTCTTGTATGTTTGAAATCGTTATTTACGTTTTGATTAACAGACGTTCTTTTATCCATTAGTATTGAGCCACCTATAGAATTTTGTTTTCCCGTGAAGCTTAACTTATGAGATACCATTTTACTTTTAAGGTTTGTTTGATTTTGTTTTGAATTGCATGCAAATCTACACGAGGGCTATCTGCGCTAGCCGTCTTTAATTTTGCAGTGGAAGCCAAGAGGGAAGGCAGCTAGTCATCATCACCCACCCTCAACTCGTAGGCTACTCTTTTACCAACGAATAATGAGATTGACCGCCACATTGTAACACCTCCACGACAGAAAAAGGCGAGCATATTTGGTGTGACGGGGATTCGAACTCGCGACCCTCATATTATGAGTCGAATGCCTTAACCACCTGGCCATGCTAGACCAGGTTTGTTTAAAGTTAAATGCAAAGCAACACATTGGGTAATGTGTACCCACCATGAGTATCGAAACCCGGATTATAGCGTTATAAGTGTCCGCAGTCGTACTGCTGTGCCATTGGGGGTCAATATAAATGGATACATTAATGTATCTACAACAAATCATTGGAGTACTTCACAAGTTCAGTTTAGTTTATCATCTCTAACATTATTTAAAACAACTTATAACAGTCCTTCTTATACCACATGTATGTTTCACTATAAAACTCAAGTGATACCTGTCAAAAGATTTTAACATATCTAGAAATATGACAGGTGTTGTTTTATAAAGGAGCCGATTTCATCTGTTATTGTTGTAGTTGGTGAACTTTATCTGTTTACATTTTCAGTGAACTTTATCTGTTTACATTTTCAGGATATCCATCTGTTATTGTTGTAGTTGGTGAACTTTATCTGTTTACATTTTCAGTGAACTTTATCTGTTTACATTTTCAGGATATTCATCTGTTATTGCTGTAGTTGGTGAACTTTATCTGTTTACATTTTCAGGATATCCATCTGTTATTGTTGTAGTTGGTGAACTTTATCTGTTTACATTTTCAGGATATTCATCTGTTATTGTTGTAGTTGGTGTACTTTATCTGTTTACATTTTCAGGATATTCATCTGTTATTGTTGTAGTTGGTGAACTTTATCTGTTTACATTTTCAGTGAACTTTATCTGTTATTGTTGTAGTTGGTGAACTTTATCTGTTTACATTTTTAGGATATCCATCTGTTATTGTTGTAGTTGGTGAACTATCTGTTTACATTTTCAGGATATTCATCTGTTATTGTTGTAGTTGGTGAACTTTATCTGTTTACATTTTCAGGATATCCATCTGTTATTGTTGTAGTTGGTAAACTTTATCTGTTTACATTTTCAGGATATTCATCTGTTATTGCTGTAGTTGGTGAACTTTATCTGTTTACATTTTCAGGATATCCATCTGTTATTGTTGTAGTTGGTGAACTTCATCTGTTTACATTTTCAGTGAACTTTATCTGTTTACATTTTCAGGATATCCATCTGTTATTGTTGTAGTTGGTGAACTTTATCTGTTTACATTTTCAGGATATTCATCTGTTATTGTTGTAGTTGGTGAACTTTATCTGTTTACATTTTCAGGATATTCATCTGTTATTGTTGTAGTTGGTGAACTTTATCTGTTTACATTTTTAGGATATCCATCTGTTATTGTTGTAGTTGGTGAACTATCTGTTTACATTTTCAGGATATTCATTTGTTATTGTTGTAGTTGGTGAACTTTATCTGTTTACATTTTCAGGATATTCATCTGTTATTGCTGTAGTTGGTGAACTTTATCTGTTTACATTTTCAGGATATCCATCTGTTATTGTTGTAGTTGGTGAACTTTATCTGTTTACATTTTCAGGATATTCATCTGTTATTGCTGTAGTTGGTGAACTTTATCTGTTTACATTTTCAGGATATCCATCTGTTATTGTTGTAGTTGGTGTACTTTATCTGTTTACATTTTGAGGACATCCAAGATGGCAAAATGAGAAAACTTACTGAATCAATAAAAACGATTATTTAACAACATAATTTATCAGCTATGATATCTGATAACTATATAATTGTTCTGTATCACTTCCACGTGATATTCACATTATAAATAAACTTTGTTTTATTTTTCTAATATTATTGACCACTGCCTCCTGAACCAAAGGTCATTACAAAGACAGGTTTTTCTGGTACGAACTAGTTTGTAATATATTGTTTACTTTGATTATTTCCTCAATATCAAAGGCAGAAAACTGAATGTATGTAGAATGTAGTGTGTGTGTATGTGTAAGTTAAACAGTGCTGATTATACAGATGTGAGCCATTAGAGACCTTAACCTCTTCGTAATGTGCAGCCAATAATATATATATAAAGATTCCTCGAAATATAGGCTCTAGAAGCACCACTTATCTTACTTATGGGGCCATTATTTTGGGCATGAATCATCCTTTCAGTTTACGTAAGAAAAAGAAGTGTCTGACACTTATTATACATAAGTTGTTAATTGTACCGCCATTTGTTGAATAGATGTTTCAATATACCACATCAATTTATTTACTGTACTTCTACTACTAAATTACACTGATATTCCATTTCCATGTCTAAAATAATGTGTGGTTTTATTGTATTCAACTATAAGTTTGCGATTATAACGAATTCTGAATATATTATCTATTCTGTACGAACCTGTATCGCCATCTGTTGAATAAAACTTTCATAAAACACATCAAATTTTCATGCTGAAAATAATGTGTAGTTTTATCGCAATTAACTTCATTTTTGTGAATACAACATTTCAAAGTTTCATCCATTCCATATTTGGGTCTGGACGAGATTTTCCCTCACACTGCCGATTAATGGAATATGCAAGAAGCGGTCCTACATTCCTATTGAGTTATTTAAGATATACTGTGTTTCGTCACATACCAGCAGTTTTATTGCGTATATTTTACCTGTCCTCTGCCTATCGCGGACGTAAAATTGATTTTCATCGTTATAAGCCCTTCAATCTCACTACCGATACATTTGGATGTACTTAAGCAACAATGGTTATAGTTTAACCTGATTGGTGCAGAATAAACGCAAAACCGATTGTTATTGGTTGTTTCTCTGACGTCACAACTAGTCGTCATTTTTTCATTGGTGAAGGGCCAGGCGTGGCCTAGCGCGTAAGGCGTGCGACTCGTAATCCGTGGGTCGCGGGTTCGCGCCCGCGTCGCGCTAAACATGCTCGCCCTCCCAGCCGTGGGGGTGTATAATGTGACGGTCAATCCCACTATTCGTTGGTAAAAGAGTAGCCCAAGAGTTGGCGGTGGGTGGTGATGACTAGCTGCCTTCCCTCTAGTCTTACACTGCTAAATTAGGGACGGCTAGCACAGATAGCCCTCGAGTAGCTTTGTGCGAAATTCCAAAAAAACAAAACAAAACAAATTCATTGGTGAATTCTCAAAGCAACAGTAGGTTTTAGCACGACTACTGTTTCTGACGTCCAGTATCTGAACTGTGATGGTCGAGTTCCTTATTTCTGTTGATGTTTTAATGGAATATGCAATCACGAAGAGATATTTTTTTTCTACTTAATGAACGTTGAGAAAACTAAACCTTAAAAGACATATAACATTACATGGTATATAAACAATATTTCTCTATGTATCAAACGTGACGAAAACTTAAGCCTAATTATATATATCCTATGGACATAACTACTAATCCACTCAAGATTTCATCAATATATCTTGAGGTTACTGATGTCTGTAGTTTTTCGTTAAAATACTAACAACGATAATTAGTGATTAATACTGAATTATTTGTAAAACTTATTATATCTCCATTAAAATTAATTTCATAGAAATATAACAGAAGCACCAAACTGATCTTTGGATAAAGACAAGTTTATTTCATCATTTATAACATTATTTTAACGACTTGAGTTTCTTATTCAAACATGACTACATGATTTTCATTTTGTGAACATGTTCATACAATTTAGCTGCAACTGTCACAGTGTTGAAGGAAAAACACTGCAGTGAAGAATACATTTATTAATAAGTCAGTTCTAATTATTTCTGGTTTGGTTTGAATTTTGCACAAAGCTACACAAGGGCTATCTGTGCTAGCCTTCCCTAATTTTACAGTGTAAGACTAGAGAGAAGGCAGCTAGTCATCACCACCCACCGCCAACTCTTGGGCTACTCTTTTAACAATGAACAGTGGGAGTGACCGTCACATTATAACGCCCCCATGGCCGAAATGGTGAGCATGTTTAGTGTGATGAGGATTCAAACCCGTGACTCTCACATTATGAGTCAAGTACCTTAACCACCTGGCTATGCTGGGCCTAATTATTTTTGACTGAAACAGAGTTTCTGCTGATAACAATTATTTTCTTAAGAAACAAAGTATATTTGGTAGTTATGATATATTACTATTAAATGTAAGAGAATCTTATAAGACCAGGGTTTCTATTTTTGTATTGTAGAATATTTCCATTCTATTAAATGACTTGAAACAGAAGTACTTAAAACAGTCTCACAAGTTTTTATTTCTAACTGTAGGCACACAAGGAAATTTCTCAGTGGAACAAATTCTACTTACTAATTATAGGTTTTATTATGTTGTTAAACAGAGAGACGACGTTAAGATCCTCAAATAATCCCTCTAAAGAATTTTCTTCGTCACTTTCGTGCACCATAAACTCTCTCGAACTGAGAAAGAAATAATATACAACTTATAAATTATTCTGATAAATATTTACTATATACATTCAGTGTTAACAGACAACTGCTGGTTGTGTCGTACAACATAATAAAAACGTTTTCTTCCAGAAGTCGTGTTGTAAAAGGATTAGATAGATTCATTAAGGTAAATTGGAATAACACCATTATTTTGACAAGTAAAAACTCACTCAGTACATATATTTTTGATTTCTGACATAATTTTACCAACTCTGATCACTGGTTCTGGTATTATTTGAGCTATCAACTTGTTTATTGGCCGTACAGTTTTCTGAAATGTTAGGATTAATTTAACATATTTTATTGTTAAGAGACTTAACTAAATATCAAATTTATTAAAATTATTTTTTTTCTATGGTAGAAGATAAAATATATATATATATATATATATATATTGGCATTAAACATTATAGTCAGTGTGTAGGTTTAATTGGAATTATAAAGTTGTTACCAAAATATAAACACTTTAGCACTAATAAACAGATTAACCCTTAACTTCAACAGTTTATTATTTCAGAGTAGAAATAATTCTTTGTTTCATGGTAAGACATTCATTTATTTAAAACCTCTTGAATGTTACTGCTAGGCCTGATATTAATTGCCTGATTTATTTATACTGATAGATGTACACAGAACATATTTTACAAGTGTTGCTATTTAAATTTTATTAAATCTTTGGATTTTTCTGGAATGAAACACTAAGAACTCTCTTCTACAAATAAAACTACAGATGTTTTGTTTTTCAACTTTTAACATGTTTTGTACTGTAGTAGAGACATAGTAACAAATGTCTTAGGCTTAACCTTAAACACCCAGAGAACAATGACTGTACAAATGTTTTATTGTTTAAAGTTGTTTATCAAACTGTTTCAATGGTCAGAACATTTTAACAGACGTGATCTCACAAGGTCAACACAAACTAGGAATTTCACAATAAAAGACACACCAGATCACCAGTTGAATAGTGGAATTTGTTAATGAAATAAACATTGGGCTTATTAATTAATTATATTTAACTGGGACTGTGTTTGAAGGTTTGTTCACCATTTGTTAATGAAATAAACATTGAACTCATTAATTAATTATATTTAACTGGGACTGTGTTTGAAGGTTTGTTCACCATTTGTTAATGAAATAAACATTGAACTCAATAATTAATTATATTTAACTGGGACTGTGTTTGAAGGTTTGTTCACTATTTGTTAATGAAATAAACATTGAACTCATTAATTAATTATATTTAACTGGGACTGTGTTTGAAGGTTTGTTCACTATTTGTTAATGAAATAAACATTGAACTCATTAATTAATTATATTTAACTGGGACTGTGTTTGAAGGTTTGTTCACTATTTGTTAATGAAATAAACATTGAACTCATTAATTAATTATATTTAACTGGGACTGTGTTTGAAGGTTTGTTCACCATTTGTTAATGAAATAAACATTGAACTTATTAATTAATTATATTTAACTGGGACTGTGTTTGAAGGTTTGTTCACCATTTGTTAATGAAATAAACATTGAACTCATTAATTAATTATATTTAACTGGGACTGTGTTTGAAGGTTTGTTCACCATTTGTTAATGAAATAAACATTGAACTCATTAATTAATTATATTTAACTGGGACTGTGTTTGAAGGTTTGTTCACCATTTGTTAATGAAATAAACATTGAACTCATTAATTAATTATATTTAACTGGGACTGTGTTTGAAGGTTTGTTCACCATTTGTTAATGAAATAAACATTGAACTCATTAATTAATTATATTTAACTGGGACTGTGTTTGAAGGTTTGTTCACCATTTGTTAATGAAATAAACATTGAACTCATTAATTAATTATATTTAACTGGGACTGTGTTTGAAGGTTTGTTCACCATTTGTTAATGAAATAAACATTGAACTCATTAATTAATTATATTTAACTGGGACTGTGTTTGAAGGTTTGTTCACCATTTGTTAATGAAATAAACATTGAACTCATTAATTAATTATATTTAACTGGGACTGTGTTTGAAGGTTTGTTCACCATTTGTTAATGAAATAAACATTGAACTTATTAATTAATTATATTTAACTGGGAATGTGTTTGAAGGTTTGTTCACCATTTGTTAATGAAATAAACATTGAACTCATTAATTAATTATATTTTACTGGGACTGTGTTTGAAGGTTTGTTCACTATTTGTTAATGAAATAAACATTGAACTCATTAATTAATTATATTTAACTGGGACTGTGTTTGAAGGTTTGTTCACCATTTGTTAATGAAATAAACATTGAACTTATTAATTAATTATATTTAACTGGGACTGTGTTTGAAGGTTTGTTCACCATTTGTTAATGAAATAAACATTGAACTTATTAATTAATTATATTTAACTGGGACTGTGTTTGAAGGTTTGTTCACCATTTGTTAATGAAATAAACATTGAACTCATTAATTAATTATATTTAACTGGGACTATATTTGAAGGTTCGTTCACTAGTTAGGAATTTAAAGATTGTATGGTCTTCAAATTTATAGAATGTTTGTTACGTTAAACAACACATATACCAATTACAGTTCCTTCCATACATTAGGTCAGATGGTAAAACACAGGGTGGAAAGGAAAGTTTTCAAGCTGCATTACTTCATTAAGGTGTCCTGATTGGTCAGTATTTATTTTCTAACCAAAGAAAGTTACTGTTACTCTACTTTGGTTTGTCATTTATTTATAACTGTTAATTAATTAATTTGTTTAATAATACCTTTATACAAAGAATATATTTATATTATCAACAATGTAACCAGTAATAACAAGTTTTTGTTAGACCAGTATCTACTGTTTATCTGTTATTATGTTTATTAGGTATATTTAATCAGTTTTCTGTTGAATGTACTGTCTGTTAAATAAAGATCTGTTCAGATGGAGTTAGCTGTGGTTTTTCTAACTGGCAGCAACAGAGAACTCTAGTATTGCAAGACCACTGCATGGAGCTGTACAAGTATCACATGTATGTAAATGTAATTGTGTGTTTATTTTATTTACAATTGATGTGGATTACCCTATAACCAAGGGTTTTCATTCAAAGATAAACTAGGAGCTGTAATGAGGACATTAGTGAAAACTAGAACTCTGGAACAATCAATTCTTTGTTTGATTACACATATAGAACCTTCAGAAGTCAAAATTTATCTTTTTATATTACCCTGGATTCAACTTACCAATTACTCTGACAAAATGTGGATCAGTCTTACATGAATTACATAAACAAACGTATAATGATAGAACTTGGGTTTTGGTACACATGTAAGAACACAAAATAGTCTACTATATAAATCTCTATTTAAATAGAAACAAATACAATGTCAGTATTTATATTATTTGAACAATTAAAAAATTCATCATAATAAAAGAGAACCCAATTCTAATTAGTGGCTTATTTTTGTAGGTTGTGACAATAACTGACCGAGTTCAATTAATAATCACGGAAAGTCACGATGATAACATAATTTCTGGATAATGGAAAATTGATTACTTTACGCAACATTAATAACTTATCAACTGAAACAGTTAATCACTGTTAATAACTGTTAATCACTGTTACTACAGAAGATATTTTAAAAAACCAGTTTACTTGTCCTCTTGTACTTTAAGAAGTGTCTGTTATTACTACACATACCCAAGTGAATGCTCTGTTACTCTTTCGTAAAGAACGGTCAGCATTCGTTCCTTACAACTTTGTCCAGCTGAATCGACATCGACACGTACCGTTCTCAGTCGTGTTACGAATTCCTTTTGTGAAAAAGTGCAAGATGTAAGAAAACTGTACACAAGTACACAGACGTTATAACACAAGCATACTGATGAATGTGAACCAACATCTTTAAAACAGGCAAAACTTTTAAAGTCACCACAGCACGGCTGATCTTCCAAAATCAATCACTTCTTAAATGTAACATTGTTCATGTGCTCTTCAGAAACACAACGTTTAATATATTACAAACAATTTAACCAGAATTTCCAAAGACCCAACAACAAACACAATTTGTGTGTTTGGTTTTCATCAATAACCAGGATACAATTATAGAAAATGCTGTGAATTACCAGTGTATTTGGTAACATTTACAAAATATATATACACTTTTTCCACAAAAGACAAAAACAATGGATTAAACACACACCTTAACAAGTTTCTGTTTCCCCTGTAGTAGTAAGAAAATCCACCTTCTGTAGAAGATAATTACATTTAACAAACCGAGTTCACCAGCCCAATACTTTAATGTCTTTACATACTTGGTTTTAGATCTCATATGATCTAGAGACAGCAACGTTGTCCACGTTTCTTCTGAAATAATACAATAATATTATTCAATTTGTGTAAATAACTGCAGAATTTTAACAACAGTTTTCTAAACAATTAATTGACTCATGAAAACAACAGATAACTGACATTAAACTTTCATTATGGTTTAAGAACCTTAACCTGGGTTGATGAATATATTCATTATCAAACTGACAGCTTACGACACGTTTCACGCTAACATGTACCATACCATTAACAAATCAGTAGATACACATAAGTACATCAGAATAATTCCTTACCCGATTCTTGGGACAAAGTTACATCTTTCTCTTCTGAAACATAACAAAGTCCATTTTCTTGGAGCCACAGAACGAGATCCATTACCATTGGTGAACCCAGAAGGGTTAGGGCATAACTTCTTATATCAGCCAATAACCTTGTCTGTGTCTGTCTTGTGAAGAGGTTACAATCAACAGAGATATTAGGAACAACGTGTGGATATCCTTCTGGAAGTTCTAATGTAATAGTGAACTTTTTTCCATGTTTATTACTGGAGTGTTTATAGAGATTTTCGGAGTTCAGGTTGATTTTCAAGGATATCACACAAGTTGTCTCATCTGGAATTCATGGATACTATCAGAACCATTTCTTGTGTATTCAGAACAATACAGTTCATACTTATGGAAATTTTAACAATGTCACAATGAAAGTTTTCAAAAGCAAGTCTTCCTTCCATGTTACTGAAGAAACAAATAACCCCAAATAATAAAAAAAGCTCTTCCATACATAATTTAAACCATAAAGTACAGGCTGTGATAGATCAGGGCGTTTGTTAACAAAGGTAACTTTTTCATTTGGGTTTACTTATAATATTGTTTTCAATAAACAGGTGTTTCAGCTAAATGAACATATGGAATAATGTAAGTTATTCTGCTGTTTTGTAACTTATCCATTATGTAGTCTTATAACAATGACCATGAGGTCTATCTTTAAACATTTAACTATATTTTACAGTCTGACAGCTTAAACATGTGTGCTATGTACATATTTTAAAAGACAAGACAATCCAGTGAAAAACAAAATGATTTATTACACATAAAGTGTGTGCATGTATCCAAATGTCAAAGGTAGTCTTTCTTGATGACAAGAAACCCACTTGAAATAAAAAATGTACATCTTCAGGTTAAAAAAGATGACCTAGAAAAGTCAAAACATTGTTCTCTCCTTATCAATCAAGGTACAGTCTCTCTACTTCATAGGCTATTTGTAATGTTTACTCTTAGCTCACCCATACAAGTATTTCTATGTTAAAGATATTTGATAATTCAGTGTGGACAAAGCTTACACAATTGTATTGTTCAAGTCATCACAATACAAACCTTGGAATAAAATTTCAAGCTCCCCATCTCTGGAGTAAATTGCCTGCAAGGTGTCTATTTCTTCCCTTTGCATCATTAGGTTGCCATTATTTCTTTCACTTAGCACTTACGACAGAACAATAAAAATAATATTTGTTAACTTCTTGTCTACTTCATTACTTATTTATTTATAGACAGTTTTTAAGCCTTGTAAAACAATATGAAACATTGTGAAGATTGTCTGATCGAACATTGTAATTATCAGTAGTAAGGGAAATTCAAATTAAGTACAATACCTATATATAAAGCTTCCTTAATATTATTAGTCATAATTAATCAAATTATTGGTTTCAGGATCAAATAAAAATGACTACCACCAGTGGTTTCAGTTTTGCTTTAAAGTTACAAGTTGTGGAAACAATATTCACTTCAGGTTAGCCAGCATTGTAAATACAATGATATAAATTACAAATCTATAATTTGAACTACATTAAGCTAACGACTAACTTAAGGTTAGGCTCTTATATAACGGTTCTCACACCTTCATTGTCACCAATGTTATGGGGAAGTTGGTTAGGTCCAAATATACAGTAACAAGGAGGGTACAGAAATTATGATGGCATAAAAGTAGTACTAATCAATGGAATATTTTCATAAATATTTAAGCTGAGTTGCACATTCAAAGTCCAAACAAATGTTTTAGCTTATATTGGTCAAATACCCAAGGTATCTTAAATTTAATATTACGAACTCCAATACAACAAGTGTATTTTCACATTCAAAGTCAGAGCATGCCTAACCCTCCACCATACGGTTTTATTCATAAACGAAAAAGATATATATAAAATAAAATTAGCGTAAAACATGATATTCCATTCTATAACGAGAAATCTATTATATAATAAAAAGAATAAAGCAAGTAATAGCAAAGTGAAGAGAAATATTCAATGAAAGAAAAGGGAGATAAGTGTTAATGAATTAATTTAGAATTTTACTAATAAGTGTCTTACACAATTCATGTAATTTGTTTTATGGTTATAATGGCACGGCATGGCCAGATGGGTTAAGGCACTCGACTCATAATCTGAGGGTTGCGGGTTTGAATCCGCATCACACCAAACATGCTCGTCCTTACAGCCGTGGGGGCATTATAATGTGACGGTCAATCCTACTATTCGTTCGTAAAAGAGTATCCCAAGAGTTGGCAGTGGGTGACGATGACTAGTTGCCTTCCCTTTAGTTTTACGCTGCTAAATTAGGGACGGCTAGCACAGATATCCCTTGAGTAGCTTTGCGCAAAATTCGAAACAAACAAACAAAACTCCTCAAATTCCTCAGACTAACCGCTAACCCTTCATAACGGCGTCTTCTGTTGTAGGAATGCATAATTTAGCCAACATTTTGTGATGAATTATTATAAAATTTCTTTGATACGTAACCAGTCACAATATGTAGTATTTTTTATTTTTCATTGGAATAAAATTATTGTTGTTACTACAAAATGTGCTATTGTTAACACCACTATTTAGGACAAGAGACTAATTAAAAATAAATATAATATTTAATCATTTAAAAATACGTATTTATATGAATTACAATAAATTTCTTTCCGCAATTTTATTTTTTAAACACTTATTATATGCAAGAACTCTTCCTCTTAATGTCTTGCAAATAATAATAATTAGTGGAAGGCTATTAAGTGACACAGTTCTCACCAGTACTATAGGCCAACGACACATTAGTTTTGGTTTGAATTTCGCGCAAAGCTACACTGGACTATTTGTGCTAGCCGTCACTAAATAAGCACTGTAAGACTAGAGGGAAGGTAACTAGTCATCACTACCCACCGCCACCTCTTGAGCTACTCTTTTACCAACGAATAGTTGGATTGACCGTACAGCTGATAGGTAGCGAGCATGTTTAGTATGACGGGGATTCGAACACGCGACCCGCCTCTCATGAGTCGAGTCCCTTAACAACTTGGCCACGGCGGGTTTACGACAAATTAAAACTGCCAAGGATAATAGAAATAACTTAATAGTTAATGTTAATTATAATAATAAGTTTGAATGCCACGTGAACGCAAGCACCAATCATATGCCCAGTCATATTAGTCAAATAATTTAATTTTGAAGCTATTAGTAATTGTGTTATTAGGAAGATACATGTATTTTCTCTTCTGATGCTACATTGTATTTAGTTTTGAGAGTTTCATAAGTATCATAAATATTTGTATATAATTTCCTATTTTATAGAACGCCAAATTATATCGATTATTGATAAGGGGTCCGGCATGGCCAGGTGGTTAAGACGCTCCACTCGTAATCTGAGGGTCAAGTTATAGAGTGCTTTGCTATGGTATAGAAATCAAATTTTTAAAGTTATAAGCTCTCAGTCTTACTGCTCAGCCACTAGATGGCAGGACAAAGAGTTAGCAGAGAATAAGATGGCGTGAAATCGTTTAAACCCAATGAGTCACAAAATGTGCTAACAAGGCGGTGAAATCCAAAGTACTAAATCACAATGGCGTCTTATTGATAAACAAATAATCATTCAACGAGTAATCAATAATTATTAGAAAATTAAACATAACTATAATTCAAAATTATTGTAGGCTTAGAATTGAATTAGAACCACTCTGTAGTGGTTGCATAAGTAACTGACGCAAACCCACTCTGAAAACAAACAAACACTTAAACTTTCAAACCACATCCTGTAGTGACCGAAATAAACAATTGCTTTCTAAGGTAGTTTCAAAACACTAGCAGCCATTCGTAGGGATTATACTCTTTATTACAGTAACGTGCGTTATAGAAGTGGCTGTAAATCCCAATATTTGGCTCAACTAGCGAGGCGTGATACCAGTTGATTGCCTTCTTTCTGGTCAGTAGCTCAAAAGTATGAACGTATGGAGAGAAAAAAAAATACTATATTTCAGTTGCTGTGAGGTCCTGAATGTTAGTTATACTTAGTTATAATTATTTCATGAAAGAGTTGATGTTAAAAGAACATAAAAGTTCAAGAAAAAATAATATTATACGAGAATAAAGAAAAAGGTTTATGAATCTGTTTCAGCACCAATCATTAACTTTGTTACATCTGTTTACTTGATTGTTCTAAGCCTGTTTTATCATTTGCAAAATGTCGGTCTTTACGACTCATTTAGAAAGCTGTTCAAGAATAGAAAAAGAACCTTATTACCAGAACAGCATTATTGGATAAACGTGGAACTGACGCGATCAGACAGTTTATAATTAAAAAACACCTCTAACACTTAAGATACATTTTTCTCAATAGTTTTGGAACTCTTTAGTCTCGGTATAAGCAAACAAGCATCACAAAATAAAAAAAATAGACCTGCTAGAGATCTCAACACAAGATTTCAGACCTTATTGAGTCTACTAAATATGGTATAAAATATTTAATAAATTATCTACGAAACTAACAATTAATTTTCACCTATGTAGATGATCGAAGCTTTTCATAATGTTCAATGACAGGTGAACAAAAGGAACCATGTCATGAAATATAAAACAGGTACATTTTATGGAACTCTAAAAGGATCCAATCTCTTGTAACAAAAAACACAGGTCTGATGGACCACTTAATGTGTCCAATGGATCATTTTATGAAACAAAAAAGGAACAATGGACTGCTTACGAAACAAAAAATGTATCCAGTAAGGCAGTAACTCATCTCATGGAATAGAAAGTGGATTGTGTGGACTGTTACGTGAAACAAAAAATCAGTTGGATTTGTAATAACGAACCCTTTCTGCCATAATCTTTAAAAAAAACTGTTTTTTAATTCACAGTAAAAAATATAACGTGATAATATCTTTGAGTCAACTTTTCAACGACGCTCGTAGATTACACGAGATAAAAATCTCGCCGATTTTTTGGAAGACACATACGTATAGAGATCGTTTATTATTAAGTACACAACTCTTCCCACCGGTTTCTAGCAGTATAAATCCAAAGGCATGCCACTGGGCACGCGCCGATAGGCAACAGATGACGAACATAATCCAAAGACATGCCACTGGGCACGCGCCGATAGCACGAACATGAAGAAATTAAGATTGTGGCTTAACAACAACAACAACAAAACACTAGATATAAACCTTTAGTTGTGTATCTTAACTAACTAGTAGAAACCGGAGCCGTTGTCTTGAAAAAGTTTCCAACGTCTAAAATCATTAGGATAGAATAAAGTCAAGGTAAATTTAAATATTTAAGTGAAGTGTTTTAATTAGCGCGGGTTTTGCTTTGGAAAATAAATTTTATAATTTGAAAATTCCGAAATAAATTTAGAAGAGGTTTGAAGTGAAAGATTAGAGGGAAGGCAGCTAGTTAACAGCAGCCACCGCCAATTCTTCGGACACAAATTGAATTGTGGGGTTTGATCGTTATCTTATAATGCCTTCAGAGACCCACAATGTGGAAGAGGTAAACAACTGTTCACGGTTGACCAACACTATGAAAAGTCTTGAGAAAATTTAGTTGTAGTGGCATATAAAAATATAATAATAATGGCATATACAAAATAAAATAATAGTGGAATATAAAAATATTACAATAGTAGCATATAAAATATAATAATAGTGAAAAGTGAAAATATAACAGTAAAGTCATATAAAAATGTAACAAAAATGATATAAAAATAGCATTGTTAATACATGTTGGACTGGATGCTTTCGGCGGGCTCGGCATAGCCAGGTGGTTAGGGCACTCAACTCGTAATCTGAGGGTAGAGGGTTCGAGTCCCGTCACACCATATACGCTTGCTCTTTCAGCTGTGGGGGCGTTACAAGTAACGGTTAATCCCAGTATTTGTTGGTAAAAGAGTAGCCCAAGAGTTGGCGGTGGGTGGTAATGACCAACTGTCTACCCTCTTATCTTTCACTGCTAAATTAGGGATGATTAGTCCAGATAGTCCTAGTGTAGCTTTGCACGAAATTCATAAAACAAACAAACAAATGTTTTTGGCGGCTAAATCATAATTATATAATGCTGCATATTCAAATATCGTTTTAGAGAATCCTTTGTCTCTCATCGTTAGTTTAGCCGACGAGTCTTGGAATTAAACGAAAGGCCTCTTGAGCACTGACTTCTGTGTATTTTAAAAGCTATTTTTAACGTTTTTGATGTTGAATTCGGAAGACCAAAATACAGAGAAATGGGGAGGGGAGATTTATGGTGTAAAAGAGGTTGATTTATCACACATTTTAGGCCTATTGGCTTCTAATTTTTGGCCAAATTTCTGTGTAATTTTTAAGTATTGTACTGGAGGTATAAACATTGTTTCAGAGAACCGTTCGCGTTTTGTCCATCCATATGAACACTTCTTCTGTCTGTGACAACCTTCCCTCTAGTTCTTAGAGTGAAGCAACTAGTAACACCTGCTAAACAACTATTACAGCTTTGGGTTTGGTGTATATGTTTCAACTTAAATTATGTATTACAATAAAAATTGATTTATTAAATAAGCTTGAATGAGCATAAGAGTTTTGTTTACTGATCGTGTAATATTTTGTATTTTCTACCCAGTATGATCTAGCAGGTGGTTTAGGAGCGCTGGACTCGTAACATGAGGGTCAAGAGTTCGAATCCCCGTCACACCAAACATGCTCGCCTTTTCAGCCAGTGGGGGCGTTACTATCTCATATCCAATCCCACTAATAGTGTTCTCTTATAGCAAAGCCACATCGGGCTATCTGCTGAGCCAACCAAGGGGAATCGAGCCCCTAATTTTGCGTTGTAAATCCGTAGACTGTACTAGCGGGGGGGGCGACCGGAAAGAAGGCAGCTAGTCATCACCACTCAGCGCCAACTCTTGGTTTGTTTATTTTGTTTTTTGAAGTTCGCGCATAGCTACTCGAGGGCTATCTGCGCTAGCCGTCCCTAATTTAGCAGTGTAAGACTAGAGGGAAGGCAGCTAGTCATCACCACCTACCACCAACTCTTGGTTTGTTTATTTTGTTTTTTGAAGTTCGCGCAAAGCTACTCGAGGGCTATCTGCGCTAGCCGTCCCTAATTTAGCAGTGTAAGACTAGAGGGAAGGCAGCTAGTCATCACCACCCACCACCAACTCTTGGGCTACTCTTTTACCAACGAATAGTGGGATTGGACGTCACATTATAATGCCTCCACAGCTGAAAGGGCGAACATGTTTGGTGTGACGGGGATTCGAAACCGCGACCCTCAGATTACGAGTCGAACGCCTTAACCCACCTGGCCATGGTGGGCCCTTCAATAATGAATCCCTTGATTTTAATAGCAATAATATATATTGAACTCTAGTAAAAGATAGGTCATAATTTGATATTTGTATCTATAATGTTCTTTACATTGTAATACAAGAAGAAAAAATTCAGATTGCATAACAGGAAGTGTCCTAGAACGGATATGACGTTTTCTTCAAGGAAACACAGGAACTACTGATGAGAAAATGTAACCATACTTTCCTTATTTCTTTCTTTTACTTTTAAAAGTGAATTTGTTTAGAATTTCCAGTTGTGTTCCTTTTCAGCTAAATGTATAATTACAAATTTGGTCTTTAATTTCATGAAATTTTGTGGTAGATTTGTTTGTTTGAAGTTAAGCACAAAACAACACAATGGACCATCTGTGACATGTCTATCACGAGTATCGAATCCCGGTTTCTGGCAGTATAAGTCCGCAGAGATACCGTTGTGTTATTGGGGGGCGGGGCGGTATAACTATTGGTTTTGAAGCTGGCGATCCGGGTTTGAATTCGTGCGATATCAATGAGTATTCCCATCATTTTAAGCTTGGGCGCGTTATAAGAGTGATAGTCAATTCTTTAATGTTAGGATGGTGGGTGTTAGGGTGCTGCTGTCTGACTGTTTGTCTCGCCACTAGTGCAAAAATAGGGATCGTTGTATATAGCCTCAGGAGATGGAACTTTGGAGTTGGCGCAAGCCGGGTTCGAACTTATGTCATACCATCACTGCAGAAGGTGCTTCTTGTACAATTATGTTAATCCTTTGTACAAAAACGATGATATTTGGTAACTCGGGAAATTCCTTGTAGAATAAAACCCCAAGAACTGGACAAATATTGCAAGTACCTGAAGATTTTAAAACACACGTCGACAACAACCACATATTTTATTTGATATGGACATTTTACCTTCTTCAGTCTTAGCTACTAAGAAAGATAACCTACTAATTGAGAGCTCTAACCACGAGGCTATTCTAGGCCCATAAAGGGATGCCATAAAATATGTTTGACAGAGAAGTGATATTTATTTATAAGATTTACAGTTGAAATTACAGTCACTGCTTTATTTCATATTAATAACATAAATATTTTTATTACAACGACAGACGAAAAATTGAGCTTTTAGCGCCCTCTATTGCATGAGCTATATATTAGTACGAAAATTAATCTCTATATTTTTCCCCTTTTTTCAAAATTATTAAAAGCAGTGTTTCACTAAAATTATTCTGTAACAGACGATAAAAGCTTTAAGTGGGATTATTTTAATAGAATATTATTTATTAATGTTTTGTTTTAAAAATCAACATTCCGACTACTTTTAAATAAATTTAAAACTAGGCTTATCCTTAAAATTCACTGTTTCACTTTTCCAAACACTAATAACATGAAATAACAATACTATAACACAAGATTAACTTGTTTTGACACCTATTTTTCCAGTTCAGTTCTTGGGGAATTTTAACAATATAATTACAACAGTTTTTGCGTAAGTTGAGAAAGATACGTGTTAACGAATTGACGTCTTAACACCCCTCCTTTTATCTTTTCGGACGAACTTCCGTAGCAATACAACTAATGACGTAAACTTTTCTCTAACACGCATTCTAATTGGCCACTTTATTCAAACACCAAGTCGTCTGGGGAGCCAAGAACCAATCATAATCAACTTTGTGATTAAATCATTAGTTCAACTAGTTAAAAGATTTATGACTGGGAGGAAAGACCTCAGAAAAAGTGAAGTGTAGTCCTAGTTTCGAGGGGTAAGACAATTTGCGATTTTAAAGAAGCGAAAATAGTTGTAGTGTTATTTTACAAAGGTTATTAACCAAAAGTGAAAAATTTAGTCTGGTGTGTATTTGTGAAAGAGAAACGATGGTTCTTGATTTATTTGGGGCCCTCAAAGGTGCACTGAAATTTGCAACCTATTCCATCGACGACAGCGTATGTAGATTACATTACAAAGCTACAGTGTTGATTCTAACTGCGTTCAGCCTGTTAGTAACAAGCACCCAGTACTTTGGTGATCCAATTGACTGTGTGTCCACGGATGACATTCCTCAAAATCTTTTAGATACATACTGCTGGATTCACACTACCTTCACTCTTCCGTCTGCGATGGATCTTAAAGTTGGAGTCGAAGTTGTGGCCCCTGGAGTTAAGAAGACAGAGGTCGGAGAAAAGAAGGTTTACCACACCTATTATCAGTGGGTGTGTTTTGTTCTCTTTCTTCAGGCGGCGATGTTTTACCTGCCGAGGTACCTCTGGAAAATATGGGAAGGCTCTCTGGTAAAGAACTTGGTGTCGTCTCTAAACTCTCCTGTTTTAAGTTTTGAAGCCAAGTCGGAGGCCGTGTCTCTGGTGGTTGAATATCTTAAGACTCACTTGAATAACCACGGTAGGTACATTGGCTATTTCGTTATCACCGAAATAATGTATTTTGTTAATGTAATCGGTCAGATGTACCTAATAGATAAGTTCCTGGGCGGAGAGTTCACAACTTATGGAACAGACGTAATCAAATTTGCTAGAACTGAACAGCGAGATCGAGTTGATCCAATGATAAGAGTCTTCCCAAGAATGACCAAGTGCTCGTTCTACCAGTTCGGTTCCTCTGGTGATGTAAAGAAACATGACACCCTATGCATGTTATCTCTGAATATTATCAATGAAAAGATATACATATTTTTATGGTTCTGGTTGGTTATGTTGTGCGTTGTAAGTGGCATTAAGTTGGTTTACAGAATTTTTACCCTCCTTTGGCGAAACGGACGTCATCTTATTTTGAAAGCTAGAGCAAATATGGCAAATCAGGCGGACGTTGATACTGTGTGTAACTATTGTTACGCAGGTGATTGGTTTCTAATCTACCTTCTGTGTAAAAACATGGACGCCGTCCACTTTAAGGAGTTGATGGCGAGCTTTGCGAAAGAGCTAGAAGAAAACAAAGATTTCTTAAGGAAACGGAACAACAAAGACAAGGAATACACAGTGTAACGGTAACTAATGTGTGGATGATCGCGGTTCATTCTAATAAACGTTCTTCTCAGTGGACTTTAACAAGTTATTACATTCTAGTATCATTTTGTTTTGTATTTATCTCCAGCGGTGAAATCCATCGGACGTTCTTGGTACACGCAAATAACCTTGGCACAAATGTTGGAGGGAGATTAAAACATTACGGTTAAGTAACAAACAGTTGACTTTCTAAAACTAAAATTCTTGTAATTGTTAGCTTTGTGTTTTTGCTAATGAATTACGAAACAAATTCTTGAGTGCATCAATTGTTGGAAAGATTGTCACACTTAAGCTGTACGTTCACTTGAACCCTATCCTTTTGTTTGGACTACGACTCTAACGTATAACCAAAGTGCTTATTTGATTAATGTTTAATTAAACAATGAAGACTTGAGTTATTAACCGTATTGGTGTGTTTTGGTTATAGGATTATGCTTAAATTAAGCGCTGACATATAATGTTTTTACAAAATATGGAAGTTATGTAATTTACATGCTTGTAAGGTTCTCACTAGTAAATGCTTTATCTTGTATTGATTAAGTTTCTTTGAATGTTGTTAACATTATCGAATATGTATGCTCATCACTTGTTTTCAGTGGTTATTTAATTACAATTAGAGCAGCATTTTTTATATGAATATTTTTAAAAATCATAACTTGTTTTTTGCTCTAGATTGTCTTCCATATTTCTAAGACTGAAGTCTGCGAATTATGCCCAAAATCTTATAAAATAATTAAGATTTTCACGAGTTTCTCGTGAAACTAAACTTGTATGAATTAAAATATTCCATTTTGGAATCCAGCTTTTAATGTTCGGAACGTTTATCCACAATAACAAAACATACCGATAGATTTGAGTCTGCGACAAAAGTTTAAGTAGTCCTAAACTTTGTAAACTTTGAGAACGGCTGTTCTGGTCTATTGTATGAGTGTAATTGTGCCAAAAGACGAGAACTATTTTTCAAATTATTCTTAAATGTGTAGTCACTTTTTGGAGCTACGGAATTTTTACTTTTAAGTTAAAAATGAATTATTTAAATAAGGAAGTTTTGTGATATGTTTAACATTCTTTTGCTGTAACCACAAGGAGGCGCCCCGAGCAAAAGTTCTAGAAGTTAACACGTCTGGACTTTGGCTGCTCTAGAAACGTTGACGTTTCGGCTACAATACTTCGGTAAGTTGTTTTTGTTGGATAAACCCAGGGCGGGGTAACCTTCGTTTTGTGAACAATCAACAGGAAGGAAGTACGTGTTGTAAGAAATTTTATCTTGGAAACCATTGGGTGACTAGTTATCTAACATCCTGTGTACGGTGTGTTTATTAGTAAACGAATATACGGGTAAGTAGGCAATGACTTCGGCTCTAATTAGCTTAGTGAGTCCAGTTAGGACCGAAACACTAATTTCTAATGTTTTAGATTATTAAAACATTTTAATTCAATTAATCTTCCAAAAGTGTAATTTTATTTCGTAGCCCTTGTGATTTGTGTCAAAGTAAACGATGGGCTTGCTGATCGCAGCCCCTCCCTTTCGTATAAAAATCCACCTTGTGGTTTTCAATAGAATTAGTAGTAAGATAAAGATTTTTTACAAAATGTGTACACAGTATTTCCCTGTTAAGGAAGCTAACATAGTTCAGTTAGCTGTAACCTTTAATTTTCGTGGGTTTCTGAATCAACTTGCCTTCGTGTCCACTATAGTCTTTAGCCAGTTTTAGGTGTGTGTGATATCCAATCATATCTTTTATAAAAAGGAATGCACTAAAGACTGGTTTCTAATTGGATTTCTTTGTTTCCTTCTAAAGGCTCTGGGATGACGGGAGAAAACAGACCAGTTAAACTCCATCACTTCCCTCCAAATGAAGTAAACAAATAAAACGGGTGTTTTTATCTCCCAATTTGTTGACATGGTTGTAATCACTTTCTGAGCAACTACTTTGTGTTGGTTTTGTTACCGAATAATGTTAGTGGATATTACACTAATACTAATCTGTGTAGATGTTGTAGGTTTGAGAACTTCAAATTCAAGTCTCTCTGGAAGCCGTAACGTCGTCGTTTCTTTCAACAGCCACCCATAAGTTTTTAAATCTAGTATATTGCTCTGAAACTTCTAACTATACAGGAGTAAGCCTCAGTGTATATAACACTAGTGTGTTATGGTCAGTATTTAGAAATGGTTGTTTTAAAGTCGTTGTAACATATATTCTATAGATCAGAATGAAATCAGAGGTTTAATATTGCTGATTTCTCCTAAAAGCATTAGTGTGTGTGTGTGTGTGTGTGTGACAGAAATGATGGAGGGGCAAATGACGCTCTGACTCCATATTGTATTTAATTTGCTCCCACCAAAGATTTATAGTTTTCAGTTTCTGTGCCATTCAGTTAACCCGTGTTTTATAAGATGATATAAAACCTTATGTTTTTGTTTCATTATGAAGTTTCTCTTGTTTACTTTTTATTTCAGTTTACATTTGACTAAAATCCTGTAACCATTTTGGTGATTACATTAAAAGTGAAATCTTAATGTGGTATCTTTTGTCTTTACTCGTGAAAAGAATAATAATACTTACAAATAAACAAACAAAAGCCACCGTACGTAAGCAGCAGTAAGAAAGACTGATATGTGACAAGGACTATAGTTCCATTATTTGTTAGTATTCGATGTTCATTTTAAACCATAAAGTTGTATATTTGTTTTGGAGCCCGGTGGTTGATGTGTCCGACTTTCAGTTGGAGATTACCAAGGTTGGGTTCCATTAGTTCCCACTTCAAAAATAGCACCTCGTTCTTTGGATTCATAGGTGCTTCATAAAAGTGGCTGTCACTAGTTTTACTAGTTGGAGTATCCGTTGGACAAGTGAAATTAAAACTCCTTTGTAACAAAAAAAACTACAAAACAAAACAAAACTGGCTTCTGATTTTTTCTTGGTATAAATATTAAGTGTAATATTAAAAGTACCAGTAATAGAGAAGTTTTGAAACGTGAATTCATTCTGGTATTGGGAAGTGTATACATTTTCCAGAATATAAGTACGGAATCCAAGTATTCCCTTTACCCATGACGTTTCTCCGCTAATTCTGTATTAGCGTGCTAAGCTCGGTGCTGATTGGTCAAGAAACGTGGAAACGTGTAAGGATCAGGTTAATTATACCTAGTAGTGTCCGGTGTGGGATAAGTTATTAGAAAATTGTGGCCTCAAACACTACGTGACTGTCTATTCATAATGTAACTTGTCTCTTGGTAAAACCCAAGTTCACATTAGTAGCTTGAATTTTCTAAATATCGTGATAAGGTTACTTCCCTCCCGGATAAAATTAGTATTTCTTATTACAGCGCCATCTACACATTTGAGAACTAAATATTACTAGTCTGAGAGAGGTAGTTAATCCAATAAATGATAATCTTAAAATCCCCCTAAGCAGATGTTAAGCATATTATAATTTTGTCCGTGTGTGTCTGAGATAATGTATCTTTAACGTCATCAGATCAAGGCTTAATATCGGCTGCTTATCACATCAAGGCTTAACATCGGCTGCTTACAGCGCAGAATCCAAACACAGTTCAAGTAATTTTGCCTTCTATCACTTTGCAACCATAGTAACGAAATGTTGACTGTTTAACAGTATTGTTATTTAAGGACATTAAAAAAAAAATAATAATGGAAAGACACTTTTGGTTATACTTTATAAACATATCGGACCATCTTGTTTCCCAAGACAACCGTCAATTAATTAGAATACGGAAGACCAGTTACTGTTCATCGCTCATTGCCACAATGTCTAGTGTTGTATAAAACGTAATCCCCTGGTGGGGTAGCGATAAGTCTTCCGGTTTACAACGCTGAAAACAGCGGTTCGATTTTTCTCAACAGGTAACTCGATATGGCTTTGTAATAAAACAACAACAACAAACTCAAAACGAACTGAAGAATATTTTAACGGAAAGTTTTTCCCAACGTTTCGTTCACTAGAGGAATCGAAGCTTGTATTTTAACGTTACATAGTTGTAAAATATTCAATGTATATTAATGTCTGATGTACATTAAAAAACAAACAAAGCGCTTTAATCAGTAGAAGGAAGGACATGATTGGTGTATTTGATACAAGTTGATAATATTGCAGGCGGAAATAGTTTACTACGAATATGCAATTTTCAACTACGTTTTAATAAAACTTTGCTATATTATTTTAATGTAATATCCTGATTCGACTTTAAACAGATTAATGTCTGAAATACAGAACGAATTAATTTTAAGTTTGTTTTTTTATGTGAAGAGTTTAAACGTAACGGAAAGTGTGTTTAAAATGTGCAAACTGAGCTGTTTGCACGGGGGGTTTATCCCTCCTGTTGAATGATTACAAAGCCGACGAGAAGCACCACCACGCAGATCGCTGGCTGACGGAAATCCAGGATTAGTTTTGCTATGAACTGGTTGACCCATAACGTCTTGTAACAGACGATACGTTCTATTGTTCGTAACTTTCAAAATTTAAACGAACAAGTCTTAACACAGTTTTAATAATCTTTGTTTGTTGTTTTCGTGAGAACTAATTGCTTTATCAAAATCTTAACCCTTTATTGCGTGACAATTATTTGCTTAGCATGACGTTCAATTTTAGTGGTTCCTATTTTGGCGAGTCTTATTTTTTATATCAACGTTTCTTCCTGGTTTTCTTATTTGTATAATAATTCAATATCTTAAACTGCCAGGAAGTTGCAAAAAGGAAAAGTCGTGGATTTGGAAGACAAGTAACCTTCCAGAGAGAAAACAAAACCCTCTAGGGAACAATGGGACAGAAACACAGTAAAGAACCTCTGATCCTAAAGTAAAAGGGTTTGTTTTAAATTTGGCGCAAAGTTACACTAGGGCTATCAGTGCTAGCCGTCTCTAATGTAGCAGTGAAGACCCACCGCCAACTCAGTTTATTCTTTTACTAATGAATAGTGGGATTTACCGTCACATTATAATAACTCAATAAAAGGACGAGCATGTTTGGTCGGACGGTTATTGTTTGTTGATTATTGAGCAGAAGGCTACACAATGGCATATCTATGCTCTGCTCACCACGGGTATCGAAACCCAATTTCTAGCGTTGTAAGTCAGTAGACATGCCGCTGTGCCACTGATAGGACAACTAAAACGGGAAAAGTGAACTGGATGGTTAACGCTACGAAGGTCGACTCGGTGTTTAGAACTTTGGTTGCAATTATCTTTAAGGAATACAAGACAAACGTTTTTAAGGTACAAATGATAAACGACGGATATCGAAACGTTTTGGTGTTAACGCACAGTTGGCAGGGAAACACGCTAATGACAAAATATGACAATAGATGACGCTGCAAGTGGTTTTTTGAAACCGTATATACTTGCACACGAATATTACAATTATCGTGCGTTAACACTAAGACAAATATTGATATGAAAGATCGTGGTGCTTTATGCTATTGTGTGTGTTCTATAGTTTGTTATCGACGGAAAATATGTTGAATTTGAAATGGGACAGGGGAACATTTATGAAAAACTGTTTATTCCCTACCGCTGAGGGATATATCAAATAGAAATATAAAGTTCTTACTCTCCTGGTTTCATTTTAGAAACTATTTTGGAAATTTCAAAACACTTTAAACGCAATCAGGAATCCATAATAGTTATAACTGAAAAAAGGCTTAACTTTCACAAATTAGAAAAGTTCTACCACGTATAATAAATGAAATTCGTTTATAATAAATCATGCCAGTAACTAATTTGTCGCATCTAGGTCGGGCATAGCCAGATGATTAAGACACTCGACTTCTAACCTGAGAGTCGCGGGTTCGAATCCCCGTCTCACTAAACGTGCTCACCCTTTCAGCAGTGGGGTCGTTATAATGTGACGGTCAATCCCACTATTAGTTGGTAAAAGAGTAGCTCAAGAGTTGGCGGTGGGTGGTGATGACTAATTGCCTTCCCTCTGGTCTTACGCTGCTAAATTAGGAATGGGTAGCGCAGACAGCCTTTGTGTAGCTTTGCGCGAAACTTAAAACAAACTAAAACAAATTATTGCATCTTCCAGACAATGTTGCGAGTATTTAATACATCAAAGATATTGGTTAGTGAGGTTATAATGCAGGAACTATGTGTTTGTGGATTGTTCTAGGACGTGGACGTTGTAACGCTTCTGATGTCATTTCACAAACTTGTAGCGCGCACAAACACACACACAAGGCGCATGCGCACTTTGTAATATTGAGTCTGCGGAAACATTACAAGCTTATTTGAAACAACGACCGTCATATTAATCAAAACTAATACAATGTTGATAAATTAATTTTTTTAAAGTTAAATATGTATATGGCAAATTTGGTCATTTATCAGCAAAACAAATTAAGTCTTTTATAAATAATGAGTTGTTATTGATCGTTTGATATGAATCACCTTGATGCTGATACCATGTCAGCGCCACTTGTGGGATTTTTTCACACACACGGTCCCACATTTGTTTTTTATACGGTTGCAAAGCAGATAGGATGAATGGTTTTACCACCATGAACTATACGTATTTAAACAAATATTAAATTGTGTTGGTTCTGTGTACTAATATGGTAAACGAAACTGAAGAATCCTTGTGGTAAAGCTGGGTTTGTGGACAATCTGGAATACTCATAGAAAGATTGAGTTTGTGGACAGTCTGGAATACTCCTAGAAAGATTGGGTTTGTGGACAGTCTGGAATACTCCTAGAAAGATTGGGTTTGTGGACAGTCTGGAATACTCCTGGAAAGATTGGGTTTGTGGACAGTCTGGAATACTCCTAGAAAGATTGGATTTGTGGACAGTCTGGAATACTCCTAGATAGATTGGGTTTGTGGACAGTCTGGAATACTCATAGAAAGATTGGGTTTGTGGACAGTCTGGAATACTCCTAGAAAGATTGGGTTTGTGGACAGTCTGGAATACTCCTAGAAAGATTGGATTTGTGGACAGTCTGGAATACTCCTAGAAAGATTGGATTTGTGGACAGTCTGGAATACTCCTAGAAAGATTGGATTTGTGGACAGTCTCGAATACTCATAGAAAGATTGGGTTTGTGGACAGTCTGGAATACTCCTAGAAAGATTGGATTTGTGGACAGTCTGGAATACTCCTAGAAAGATTGGATTTGTGGACAGTCTGGAATACTCCTAGAAAGATTGGGTTTGTGGACAGTCTGGAATACTCCTAGAAAGATTTGGTTTGTGGACAGTCTGGAATACTCCTAGACAGATTGGATTTGTGGACAGTCTGGAATACTCCTAGAAAGATTGGATTTGTGGACAGTCTGGAATACTCCTAGAAAGATTGGGTTTGTGGACAGTGTGGAATACTCCTAGAAAGATTGGGTTTGTGGACAGTCTGGAATACTCCTAGAAAGATTGGATTTGTGGACAGTCTGGAATACTCCTAGAAAGATTGGATTTGTGGACAGTCTGGAATACTCATAGAAAGATTGGGTTTGTGGCCAGTCTGGAATACTCCTAGAAAGATTGGGTTTGTGGACAGTCTGGAATACTCCTAGAAAGATTGGATTTGTGGACAGTCTGGAATACTCCTAGAAAGATTGGGTTTGTGGCCAGTCTGGAATACTCATAGAAAGATTGGGTTTGTGGACAGTCTGGAATACTCATAGAAAGATTGGGTTTGTGGACAGTCTGGAATACTCCTAGAAAGATTGGGTTTGTGGACAGTCTCGAATACTCATAGAAAGATTGGGTTTGTGGACAGTCTCGAATACTCATAGAAAGATTGGATTTGTGGACAGTCTGGAATACTCCTAGAAAGATTGGGTTTGTGGACAGTCTCGAATACTCATAGAAAGATTGGGTTTGTGGACAGTCTGGAATACTCCTAGAAAGATTGGATTTGTGGACAGTCTGGAATACTCCTAGAAAGATTGGGTTTGTGGACAGTCTGGAATACTCCTAGAAAGATTGGGTTTGTGGACAGTCTGGAATACTCCTAGAAAGATTGGATTTGTGGACAGTCTGGAATACTAGAAAGATTGGATTTGTGGACAGTCTGGAATACTCATAGAAAGATTGGGTTTGTGGCCAGTCTGGAATACTCATAGAAAGATTGGGTTTGTGGACAGTCTGGAATACTCCTAGAAAGATTGGGTTTGTGGACAGTCTGGAATACTCATAGAAAGATTGGGTTTGTGGACAGTCTGGAATACTCCTAGAAAGATTGGGTTTGTGGACAGTCTCGAATACTCAGAAAGATTGGGTTTGTGGACAGTCTCGAATACTCATAGAAAGATTGGATTTGTGGACAGTCTGGAATACTCCTAGAAAGATTGGGTTTGTGGACAGTCTCGAATACTCATAGAAAGATTGGATTTGTGGACAGTCTGGAATGAAAGATGGACAGTCTGGAATACTCCTAGAAAGATTGGATTTGTGGACAGTCTGGAATACTCCTAGAAAGATTGGATTTGTGGACAGTCTGGAATACTCCTAGAAAGATTGGATTTGTGGACAGTCTGGAATACTCCTAGAAAGATTGGGTTTGTGGACAGTCTGGAATACTCCTAGAAAGATTGGGTTTGTGGACAGTCTGGAATACTCCTAGAAAGATTGGATTTGTGGACAGTCTGGAATACTCCTAGAAAGATTGGATTTGTGGACAGTCTGGAATACTCCTAGAAAGATTGGGTTTGTGGACAGTCTGAATACTCTAGAAATTGGGTTGTGGACAGTCTGGAATACCCTAGACACCCTGGGTTTGTGGACAGTCTGGAATACTCAGAAATGGAGTTTGTTGACAGTCCAATCCCTAACCTCAACGATCTAAAGGAGGAATAAACCATCAAATACAGATGTGACACTCAGAATTCTTTACCTGCAGAATATACATTTGTAGATGTGACACTCAGAATTCTTTACCTGCATGAATATACATTTGTAGATGTGACACTCAGAATTATTTACCTGCATCAATATACAGTTGTAGATGTGACAGTCAGAATTCTTTACCTGCATGAATATACATTTGTAAATGTGATGAACAAACCGTTACACCCTGTAGTCCTGGAAGGCAAAATGGAGTGTCTTGAAAGGCCAATCCCTAACCTCAACGATCTAAAGGAGGAATAAACCATCAACTACAGATGTGACACTCAGAATTCTTTACCTGCATGAATATACAGTTGTGGATGTGACAGTCAGAATTCTTTACCTGTATAAATATACAGTTTTTTTATTCATAAACTAAAGTTGTATTTGAAATACCACAAAGTAATCCTGTATTTATGGTAGTTTTCTCTATCTGGTGAGTGAATACATGAACTGGTCAGAAGGCGTGTACATATGACTTGTGTAGAATTTTGTTTTAAAGTTTGGTGCTGTATTTGTATAACCAAACCCTGTACGAAATTACATCTATGTTTTTGTTTGGGATTTCGCGCAAAACTACTCGAGGGCTATCTGCGCTAGCCGTCCCTAATTTAGCAGTGTAAGACTAGAGGAAAGGCAACTAGTCATCACTACCCACCGCCAACTCTTGGGATACTCTTTTACCAACGAATAGTGGGATTGACCGTCACATTATGACGCCCCCACGCTGAAAAGGCATGTTTTGTGCGACGGTGACGCGAACCCGCGACCCTCAGGTTACGAGTCGCACGCCTTAACACGCTTAGCCATGCCGGGCCTTACCTATATATTTTCGCTGTTTAACTAGTAAGCGGCTAATGTTATCAATGTATTAAGATAATTTGGCCCCCCGCTAGTACAGCGGTATGTCTCCGGATTTACAACGCTAAAATCAGTTTCCCTCGGTGGGCTGAGCAGATAGCCTTTGTGGCTTTGCTAAAAGAAAAACACACAAACACACAAAACACACATAACTTGAGACGGATTACTGTACCTCAACAAAACTAGGAGATAAACGTTTAGTGTTCGCAATTTATTTCGCCCAATAAATATTTAGGATAATTAGATAATGTGAAGCTAGAGTCTGTATCTATTCAGTTACATCTCGCACTTAAAAATAATACTGAGAATTATTAAACATGTAGGTGAAGAGTAGGGTACATATGGGATCGCTAATCACATTGAGTATGTGCTGTCATCTAGTGATGAGAAACAAAACTACATTAATGCTCCTGTAAAATATTGTCAATGAACGAGTACAGTTTTTGACACTATTACAACTTACAACAATAACAAATAAATATGACTGTAAGTAGTCTTATAATTCTAAGTGTCTTTCATAGTTATTTGGAAATTACAAACTGGAGGGCGGATAAGTGCTCTGTGTACTGTTGAAGAGTGTGACACATGTAAGTAACCGAATAAGTGCTCTGTGTACTGTTGAAGAGTGTGACACATGTAAGTAACCGAATAAGTGCTCTGTGTACTGTTGAAGAGTGTGACACATGTAAGTAACCGAATAAGTGCTCTGTGTACTGTTGAAGAGTGTGACACATGTAAGTAACCGAATAAGTGCTCTGTGTACTGTTGAAGAGTGTGACACATGTAAGTAACTGAACCCAGGTAAGTGTGGTACCATGCACAAACAAGATAAAATTTATAATGTATAACACAGGGGTTTATTCTTTCTACAAGTGTCGTAAAACTAATGGTTTATAATGTATAACACAGGGGTTTATTCTTTCTACAAGTGTATTTATAATGTATAACACAGGGGTTTATTCTTTCTACAAGTGTATTTATAATGTATAACACAGGGGTTTATTCTTTCTACAAGTGTATTTATAATGTATAACACAGGGTTTATTCTTTCTACAAGTGTCGTAAAACTAATGGTTTATAATGTATAACACAGGGGTTTATTCTTTCTACAAGTGTATTTATAATGTATAACACAGGGGTTTATTCTTTCTACAAGTGTATTTATAATGTATAACACAGGGGTTTATTCTTTCTACAAGTGTATTTATAATGTATAACACAGAGGTTTATTCTTTCTACAAGTGTATTTATAATGTATAACACAGAGGTTTATTCTTTCTACAAGTGTATTTATAATGTATAACACAGGGTTTATTCTTTCTACAAGTGTATTTATAATGTATAACACAGAGGTTTATTCTTTCTACAAGTGTCGTAAAACTAATGGTTTATAATGTATAACACAGGGGTTTATTCTTTCTACAAGTGTATTTATAATGTATAACACAGAGGTTTATTCTTTCTACAAGTGTCGTAAAACTAATGGTTTATAATGTATAACACAGGGGTTTATTCTTTCTACAAGTGTCGTAAAACTAATGGTTTATAATGTATAACACAGAGGTTTATTCTTTCTACAAGTGTCGTAAAACTAATGGTTTATAATGTATAACACAGGGGTTTATTCTTTCTACAAGTGTCGTAAAACTAATGGTTTATAATGTATAACACAGGGGTTTATTCTTTCTACAAGTGTCGTAAAACTAATGGTTTATAATGTATAACACAGGGGTTTATTCTTTCTACAAGTGTCGTAAAACTAATGGTTTATAATGTATAAAACAGGGGTTTATTCTTTCTACAAGTGTCGTAAAACTAATGGTTTATAATGTATAACACAGGGGTTTATTCTTTCTACAAGTGTCGTAAAACTAATGGTTTATAATGTATAACACAGAGGTTTATTCTTTCTACAAGTGTCGTAAAACTAATGGTTTATAATGTATAACACAGAGGTTTATTCTTTCTACAAGTGTCGTAAAACTAATGGTTTATAATGTATAACACAGAGCTTTATTCTTTCTACAAGTGTCGTAAAACTAATGGTTTGTTTTTTCTTTGTTAGATAATTTAGCCAGAGTGTTCATGTTGAAATTCAGTGGAATGGACGACAACTGTTTGTTGTAGAGGATGACGGTCTTCCGTCCTGGACCTGAAAACTTCCGAAACGTCGTCCACTACACCAGTGTTTCTGTGAAAGACGGTCTTCCCTGGACCCGAAAACTTCCGAAATGTCGTCCACTTCACCAGTGTTTCTGTGAAAGACGGTCTTCCGCCCTGGACCCGAAGACTTCCGAAACGTCGTCCACTACACCAGTGTTTCTGTGAAAGACGGTCTTCCGCCCTGGACCTGAAGATTTCCGAAACGTCGTCCACTACACCCGTGTTTCTGTGAAAGACGGCCTTCCGCCCTGGACCTGAAGACTTCCGAAACGTCGTCCACTACACCAGTGTTTCTGTGAAAGACGGTCTTCCGTCCTGAACCTGAAAACTTCCGAAACGTCGTCCACTACACCAGTGTTTCTGTGAAAGACGGTCTTCCGCCCTGGACCTGACCTGAAAACTTCCGAAACGTCGTCCACTACACCAGTGTTTCTGTGAAAGACGGTTGCTTCCAATTCAATTAAATTTCCAAAAGACTGATAACTCGATGAAATTATTTCTAAAGCATAACGACATCAGAATGAAGGTAGAACGAAGACCAACTAAATTAGGCTAAAGGTTAAACTTTTTTATATTTAAGATAATGTTGTTAAAGTAAGAGATTAAACTGATGACGTACTTATTGGCAGAAGATGTCTTTTGTTTTTCTCTGAGATGTATGTGGAGACAGAAATGAATTTTGAGGTATCTGTCAAAGTACATGTAATATATGAGCCACGCCTTCTGTAATAGATACACATCACATCTACCGTATTTGTTAAAGTATCTCTAATACAGGTCATATCTACTGGAAGCCTAGAAAATGTTTTTAGAAATCCGTAGTCCAGAATGAATCCACGAATAAGACAAAAAATGTCTGGTCAAAAAATACCAAATATTTATTTATCTTTAAGCAATAGTCATATTCAGGAAGTTCTCTAAGACAGCCGCGTAGCCATTCGGTTTTTTTTTTGTCCAATCCCAGCCTTCGTTCTACCATTGCCCAAGACAGTTTGAAAGATCTGGAAAACACGGGATCCAAAAGTTGGTTAGCTAGTATTTTAAAATAACCATTTTCCGGACAGAAGATGAGAAAACTGAATTTTTAATTGAAAAATTAATTAACTTAGCAGGTAAAACGAAGTTCTCTTATTTCAAACAGCTGAACTACCTTACAACACTGTATGTCTTCAGTTTATGTTTCTACAAGTATTTAATACATTTTACGAAGAAGAATGAATTTCTCAACCTCAATAAATGTTTTAATATCTGGAGTTTTCAGGATAATGATCTTGAAGATCCTCCATACCAGTTTTATCGTATCACAGAACAAAGTTAATAGTATGATTTCGAGGGTAAATAAAAACAAATATTTGTGTATATTCTTGGTGGCGCACGAACTGACCCAGTGTTATCACTTTGAACAATATTGATATAAGGCAAACTTTGATATTTTTTTACCATCGGAGGTACTAAAGATTGAATATTTCCACAGGTACTTGGAAACTTGACGCCACGTGCACACGTAAATCACACGTTTAGTTGGCGAAAGAAAGAAAAACAAACAAACAGAAGGATATGAAACAATGTGCAGTTATTTCTTTGAATATTGTTAATGTCAGAGTTTGTTTGTAGTTATAATACACGGAAAGTGAAGAGTAGCGTTGCTGATGTTATAAGAGTCTGATGGGTAAAGTTACTGACAGTCGTAAGAGCTAAAATAAACCAAAACCATCTGTCATGTTCTATAAGGTAAATAAGAAACAGTTCTTAAAGAACTGATTTAATAAAAATGTGATGGTTTAATTATTATTATTTTAGTTTATGTTGTAATTGTTCTATTCGTGCAAAACTACACAATAGGTTATCTGCATGTTGACCACAGGATGGATCAAACCTCAGGTTTGAGCTTTGTAAGCTAATAAACTTATCGTGGACTCGCCGGGGATAGGGGACGAGACATAATATTTTAGAAACGTGGTTTAGCGTTTTGATCCCAAACAGCACCTTATGTTAAACCGAAACGTCAGACATTTCTAGGGTTAAGGTTTAGCCGTCCATAATTTGTAGTTACTGACCAGTCCGCTGCAGCCGCCACTACATGTATGATTTCTGGAACCGAACAGTGGTCACTTCTATACCCTACACTTCACATCTTCACGACCCTCAGATTATGAAACGCCTTAACCATCTGACAATGTCGGGCCGTATCAGACACTTCCTAATCTGAGGGTCATGGGTTCGAATCCTAGTCACACTAAACATGCTCGCCCTCTTAGCCGTGAGGGCGTTATTATGTGACAATAAATCCCACTATTCGTTGGTAAAAGAGTAGCCCAAGAGTTGGCGGTAGGTGATGATGACTAGCTACCTTCCCTTTAGTGTTACACTACTAAATTAGGGACGGCTAGCGCAAATAGCCCTGGTGTAGTTTTGCGCGAAATTAAAACAAACAAACTTTTTGTAAAGAAAATTAATATTCTCCAGCGGAAATTGTATGTGCTAACATGGGTCTTTGTTCGAGCACGTATTTATGGTTGGGGCATCTCGTCAATACCATCCACCGTCAATTCTTGGTCACTCTTGGGCATGTTAGGCAACGGCGATTCTAACCCGCGATCCGCAGGTTGTCTGCCTAGTGTTCTAACCAGCATATCATGTTATACTCCTTGACTCATTACTTGGACAAAATGTTTTATTGAAAACCGATCCTGTTTCAGAGAAAATCCACAGTTTGGAAGTTCGTTATAAGACACCCTGTATAAGCTGTTTCACTGCATTACAAGTAAGCTCTTTAAGAAAGCAAACTTTATAAGTCGGAGAGGCAACAAGATTTCATTCTTACAGATATCTCAAACGAAGCACTATTTTACACCGTTTGCTAACGAATAGTTCAAAGTACCACAAATAGTTTAAAGTATCACAAATAATTCAAAGTATCACAAATATACCACAAATAGTTTAAAGTACCACAAATAATTCAAAGTACCACAAATATACCACAAATAGTTTAAAGTATCACAAATAATTCAAACTATCACAAATATACCACAAATAGTTTAAAGTACCACAAATAATTCAAAGTACCACAAATAATTTCAATATGTTCTAAGTTAAAAGTTATTCAAACATGGTTACTCCGAAACGACAAGAACAGCTAGTCACGAGGAAGAAAACTAGCGCATTCAATGTAAGAAGGCCGGGCGTGCCCTACTAGTTAATATGGCCGTACCGTGAATCCCGCAGGTCAAGTCATGAGAAACAATGCCAACACGTTAAATATAAGAGCTGACGTGCCAAGTAGTTAGCATAGCCGAACTGTGAATTCGAAGATTCTATGTTTTGTGTCCCTTTATCGTAACAGTACTATATCCCTCACTTTGAAGCTGTGTGTGAGCTGTAAAAGTGAGGGTCAAATCCTTCTGTTCAGTCTGAAACGAATAGCTAACAAGTTGCTGTCAGCGTTGTCTATGAACCGATCTCTCCCTGGCATTACATCGTCTAGTGGTAAGGGGGAGCTCAACTCTCAGTCTGTGAATAGCTAACAAGTTGCTGTCAGCGTTGTCTATGAACCGATCTCTCCCTGGCATTACATCGTCTAGTGGTAAGGGGGAGCTCAACTCTCAGTCTGTGAATAGCTAACAAGTTGCTGTCAGCGTTGTCTATGAACCGATCTCTCCCTGGCATTACATCGTCTAGTGGTAAGGGGGAGCTCAACTCTCAGTCTGTGGGTTCGAATCCCCGTCTCCGAACATATTAGACATTTTAACCTTGGAAGAGTTATTATGTGATGGTCAATCCTATTGTTCGTTGGTGAAAGAGTATTCAAAGAGGTGGAGGCGGGTGGCTTTGACTGTTTACCTTCCCTTCAGCTCATTTATCACATATAAATCAAAGACGGTCAGGAGGTCCTTGTGTCGTTTATTGCGAAACATATAAAACAAACAAATTTCCTATAGGTTAAAACGAGTCTGCGACAACAGAAGTCTGTTGACAGTTAAACATTTTGTAGGTACTATATCTTTATTTGTTTGTTGTTAACCACAAAGGTACAGAATGAGAGATTTGTATTATGTCCACCACGAATATCGAAACCCAGATTTTAGCGATATGAACCCCCAGACTTATTGCCAGGCCAAGTTATAAGTTACTAGGGAAATTTCTAAAAGAAACAACATATAAACAAATGTAAAAGTGATTTTAATTGGCTGAAAAATGTGGAAATGAACACCCGAAACGTTCGAAAATGATTCATATGCTTGGCGGAAAAACAAAAAATAAAACAATTAATATTATCTGTCAGAGAAACTGGAAATGACGTCATCACTCGTAGGTTTTCGAGTTCACGTTAACAATAGAAACAAAATTAGAAATTAAGTTAACTCTTGAGAATTTGTTATGAATAGTTTGTTTGTTTGTGTGTGAATTTCCCGCAAAGATACACGAGGACTATTTACGTTAGCCCTCCCTAACTTAGCAGTGTAAGATTAGAGGAAAGGCAGGTAGTCATCACCACCCACCGCCAACTCTTGGGCTACTATTTTACCAACGAATAGTGGGATTGGCCGTGACATTATAACGCCCCCAGGGCTGAAAGGGCGAGCATGTTTGGTGCGACCGGGATTTGAACCCGCGACCCTCGGATTACGAGTCGAACGCTTTAACACGCTTGGCCATGCCGGACCATGGAGATAAACTAGGACGTAGATAAGTCGGTTTGTGCTTTAGTTTTATCTTAGTTACGATTCTGCGATTTGTTATAAGGTTCGTGACTATATACCGTTTATTTGTTTGTTTCTGTTTTAAATTTCGCGCAAAGCTACACGAGGGCTACCTACGCTAACTGTTCCTAATTTTGCAGTGTAAGGCTAGAGGGAAGGCAGCTAGTCATCACTATCCACGGCCAACTCTTGCCAACTTTTACTAACGAATAGTGGGATTGATCGAAGCATTATAATGCCCTTACGGCTGAAAGGGCGAGCATGTTTAGTGTGACGGGGATGTGAACCCGTGACCCTCAAATTACGAGTCGAATGAATTTTGAATAGAGACACTTCTGGAATATTTGGATTTTAAAATATGCACAAGTCTGGTCGTGTTAATGTTGAAACCACGAGAACTTACTAAAATGTTCAATCAGGGTCAGCAAAAGTCAGGTAATACATAAAGTGGTGAATATTTATACACTACGGAAATCAATGCATTACAATAACATCATGTCGTTCATTCATTTTCCCGCACGCTCTGCACGTTCGTACATCACCGAAACAGTGTGCGCATGCTCGATCTTTGACCTTGTACTTCTGTTCCTACGAGATGTAGATCTGCAGGATGTACGAGCTCGCGCGAAGATGTTATTAACAGTGACATAACAATTTGGAAAAAAACAGCAATCAGAACGTCTTTATATCTAGTATAAAAGATGACCAAAATAAAACTTCTGAATACATATGTTAGTTTATTTCAGTTTTAAAGAATTATAGGTAAGAACGGACACGAAGTGACCACTGCTTGAAATCATGTTGTGTTTTAGATGAACCAATATTTTCTCTACAAACAATAACGAAAACAACAATAAAAAAGTTTCCTAAAGTCAGACTCACCAAATCAAATAAATTCTGTCCCAAAAGTTTGTACATCAGGAAAATCGTGGGAAAGGACTCAAGATTTTGTAAACTCTTATTTTATTATTATTTTTTTTTTTGTAGCGGCTGTATTGTGTCATTTCCAGTGTGCGAGTTTTAAGACAGAGCGAAGATAAGGGGCCGTCTCTAGTTTTAAACAGAGAGTCGTATACTTTTCCAAACTAAATATAGGACCAACGTGAGCAAGCGTCTATTTCTTCGGAGACCAGTGCGTTGGGCTCCCACTGTAAGCACTGCTCTTTACGGCAGTGCTAAGCCTATTACTTTTGTTTTCGAAGACGTCATATCACGTGCGTGCCAGTGGAATTCAAGGATTGAAATAGACTTCGTGCTTGAGGGATATTAGTCACATCACTAAACGTCTATTCATTCTGGTGCTACCCGTAACACCCTACGGCAGCATTGTTAAGGCCTAACTAAAAATCACTTTAGTACTTGTGTTTACTATTACAGTGGCCCGACTTCGAGAAGGTAAAACATTTTTCTATCTCCCTTTCTGCAAAATTTGATAGATAAAGAATGATCAATTGTAGCTATTCGTGGCTTTTCAAAGACAGCAGAAAGTTCGCCAATAAAGACAGAGCTGCTCACTAGGTTTAAATTGTTTTTTTCAGGATTACTGGAAAAATACAAAACTGGGTGTTTTACTATAACGTTGGGAAAACATTTTGAAAATGGATCGTGAATGATTCTTGAAATTTCTCTTCCAAGACAACTACTACTGGACTGGTGCCGTAATTCGGAATGATATAGTTTTCCAAGGAAAGCAGAGATCGGCGAGACGATCTTTTCTTTTAGTTTTCTTAAAAGTTCCTTCGTTGTTTCTAGCCAAGTACAAGAAGACCTTTGTTGACCTATGCAGCTCTTTAAACAACCGAGAAGTTCTGACCATGTTGGACGTCATTCGGAGTTTAAAGAGTTTAATAAAAACCAGCCGGGTGAAGATAGACAACACCGTGTTCCGTCTACACTACACCGTCACCGTCATTGTACTGTTGACATTTACTATTGTAGTGTCCATGAAACAATTTGTTGGAGATCCCATTGACTGCCTCAAAAGTCGAGAGGTTACGGAGTCCTATGTGAACACATACTGTTGGATTCACACCACTTTTACAATGCCCAATACTTATAACAAGCAAGTTGGGAAGGAAATTCCCTATCCAGGAATCGGTTCCAATACCGACTCCATGGACGAACTGAAGTACCACAAGTACTACCAGTGGGTGTGCTTTACGCTGTTCTTCCAGGCCGCCCTGTTCTACATTCCACGCTGGTTATGGAAACTATGGGAAGGAGGGAAAATCCAGGCTTTGATGATGGATCTGGACGTCGGGATGTGTGGAGAGACAGAAAAGAAACAAAAGAAGAGACTGTTGGTTGACTATCTGGCCTCCAGCCAGGGCCACCACGACTGGTATGCTGCCCGTTACTTCATCTGTGAAACTCTGGCCTTCGCCAATGTTGTCGGTCAGATGTTTCTCATAGACAAGTTTTTTGATGGCGAGTTTCTGACCTATGGTCTGGAAGTGATCCGGTTCTCCGAGATGGATCAAGAAGACCGGATAGATCCCATGATTCGGATTTTTCCTCGCGTGGCTAAGTGTAAACTGTTTAAATATGGTGCTTCTGGTAACTTGGAAACTCATGATGCTCTGTGTCTGCTTCCTCTGAACATAGTGAACGAAAAGATTTACATCTTCCTGTGGTTCTGGTTCATCATCCTAGCAGCGCTGACCGGTATGGTGCTGGTGTGTCGAATCATTGTCGTCGTCTGCCCCCCCGTCCGGGTGTACTATCTCAATTTCCGCTTTCGGACCGTCCATCTTGACCATCTCCACACGGTGGTCAGAAGAGGAACACTGGGAGACTGGTTCCTTATTTACATGCTCGGTCAGAACATCGATTCCATGATATTTAAAGAAGTTGTAACGGACATGGCCAATCGCTTGACCAGAGCTCCGAAAGATTCGACCGCGTGACCACAAAACCTGCTATAAGTCATCACCTTCTTGTCGTTAGTACACTTTTGTAAATAGCTGTGAGTATGTAAGCATCTTTAATAATACAAGAAATAACTTCCTTAAGATTTGTTGTTTGTTAATAATTGAGAATGTCTTACTTTCATCTGTGTACAAATGTACATTTCGAAAATCACATCGAAAAGTTCTAAAAAAAACTCAAATGTTCGGTTAGTCTTAGAGGTAAACCCGTGCATTACGGTCAGTGGGTGTTGAAAAAAATTCGATAATTTGAATTTTAAAATCTTTATTATATAATTCTTGTTGTTTTTTATAGGCAGCCAATTTGAATTTTAGAATTTAATTATAAGAAAAGTTTGCTTATGGTTAAGCCTAAAGCTACACAGTCGGATATGTTCTGCATCCGCTATTGGTATCGAAACCTGGTTTTTTTGTGTTACAAGCCTTCAGACTTACCATTCAGAGGGGGGTGTAAAAAAAAAGAGGTTAGCCTTGTAAAACCAAAAAATGAGTTCGACCTTTACCTTTATTGTCCACCTAAAGTCCAAAAGTACAAAGTTCGTTTATACGGCAACGGGACGCAACTTGGGTGTACTCCAATTCACGGTCTGTACATTCTATTCACTAAGCCACTCCCGGTTCATCTTGCTACGACAATTTCTACTTGTTGATTCCAATGACCTAAGAAATAATTTATGCCTCGTGGTGATTACCTATTGTCCATATTGTTTGCTTCTTTCTTTTACAGTAAAGCCACGGTGGGGCTATTTGCTGCGTTCACAGCATGAGGTCAAACCCCGGATTTCAACGTTGTAAGTCCGTAAGCTTACCGGTGTCCCATCTGGAGATATGAGATAAGGAATTTAAAACGGAACTTGTGCAATACATACAATTAGTGAAACGTTCAAATAATTACACAATAAATAATTGTACCATCTTCCTCAAAATGATGGCGTAAGAGAACCGAAATAGTCATTTCAAGGTTGGTCCCTGTCTTAATGAATATCGAGGATTTTGTTGTAGACAATATTTTTGTTTTTACGTCGAGGTTTCAGTTTCTTAAAGATTCCTCGTGAGTATATATCGAATAAAGTATTTAAATAAATCAATAATTAATTATCCATTTATGATTGGCTTTTTGCAATCAACTCTGCTGTTACGCACAAAATATAGTGTTTTAAGTTCTGGTGTGCCACAGTTATCTTTATTACAATGTGTAACATTTGTATTTCCTTCTATACAAGAGCGCTGAAGCCACATTTGTTCGTTATTTTAAAGCATATTTCGGTCTGAGATGGTCTGATGGTTAGATCGACTCGAAGTCTGCGTGTTCGAATCCCTGTCACCAAATATACTCGCTCTTTCAGCTCTTATAACGTGTCAGCCAATCACTGGTAAAAGGGTAGCCCAGGAGCTGACTGTGGGTGGTGATGACTAGCTGCCTTTCCTTTTGTCTGTCACTGTTGGCCCGGCATGGCCAGATGGGTTAAGGCGTGCGACTCGTAATCTGAGAGTCGCGGGTTCGCATCCCCGTCGCACTAAACATGCTCGCCTTTTCAGCTGTGGGGTCGTTATAATGTGACGGTCAATCTCACTATTCGTTGGTAAGAGAGTAACCCAAGAGTTGGCGGTGGGTGGTGATGACTAGCTGCCTTCCCTCTAGTCTTACACTGCTAAATTAGGGACGGCTAGCGCAGAGAGCCCTCGAGTAGCTTTGCGTGAAATTCAATAAACAAAAAAATGTCACTGTTAAATTAGAGATGGCTAGTGGAGATAACCCTCGTGTAGTTTTGCGCGAAAATCAAACCAAAATTCAACATTTATTGTTTAATAAATGACTCTTTATTTTTACCTGTAATTCTGCAACATGTAAGAGATCTTCATGGTGAAACTTGTTAGTATATGTTTATAAATGTATACACGTATTTGTTTAAATCGAAGTCAGGTTTAGGCTTCAAGAAATGGTTAACTTATCTGGGACAAGTATTCATGTCTCCCACACGAAAGTACGTTTGTAAGATACATGACTTATACAGAATTTAAATATAAAATGTAAACGTAGTTTCGTAAACAAATACATGGGGTTAAGTCCCCCACTTTATTAGCAAGCAGAGTAACATGCGAAGGTATAAATACACGTTTCTCCAAAAATCGCTTAAACAGTGGTGACATTAGTTTTATTCTGGTTCTGCCAGCTTTCATTTATTTGTGTCAAAATGTAGGCGGTTTGGAGGTCGGATCCACAATGCCTTTTTTCTCTGTCGGACTTACATCTGTGCCAAGGTGTTGGGAAATTAAAAATAAACAGTAGACCGCGAACAAGGGCTGCACCAATCTTTCTTTCAGTGCACGTTTATGGAACGTTGTAAATACATTCACGAAGGTAAGCTTAAGTAACAACTATAACAGTGCATATCGAGCAACGATTTTCACGTGCAAAAATAAATAATTTTTCTGTTTGCTTCCGTGTTTCGCGCAAACTTATAAGTACTTGAACTGATGCACTAAGGAAAAGGAAGCTTAAGTTATAGCACCTCCTGCACACTCTTGGCACACTTTTGACTGATCAAGTAGTGGGATTTGAATGCCACCCTTATAACGCATCCACGCAGTCCTGGCATTCTAACCCTAACTGTTAGGCCTCGCCCTGCCTAAAGTACGGGAAAGGTCAAGCTAATAGTAACAATATAATATGATAATATCAAGATAACGATGTTGTTCTTATAAAACAACACTATTGGGATTTGATTGTCACCCTTATAACGCATCCACGCAGTCCCGGCATTCTAACCCTTACAATAAGTCCTTATCTTGCATAAAGTAAGGGAAAAAGTCAAGCTAATAATAATAATACAATATATTAATAATAATAAAATATAATAATATCAAGATAACTGAATGCTGTTGTTGAAATCAAACAAAGTTATCCGGTGTTACGGACAAAAAGTGAAAACAGCAGATTTTCAGTCACTGCAGAGACTATATACTGTACGATAATGTGTAGCTATGAACGTAGGCCTAATATTCTATGGTGTCATCCTTGTACCCCACACTCAAGGTATACACCTATAAAAGATTCACTGTTAGAGATGTACTTGTCTTCCAGCAGTATGTTTATAAACTTCTAATGCTTAAATTCTGGAGTTTCGCTACCCACAGTGAACGGAGATCACTTATTCCGCACCCACAAAAATAAATAAACTACGTGATTGGTGGAACCTAAATCAGATAAACTACGTGATTGGTGGAACCTAAATCAGGGCTTATACTCTTGTCTTTACGAAGACGACAATTTAAGGTTGTTCTTTTGTCAGCAGAATACTTTATTGTTATATGATAAGAAAACTGTTGTAGTTATGGTTTTATTTGTCTACTGAAAAACTTAAAAGTTTATCAAACTGGATGTATCTTAGGTTTGAGACTTAGGAACAGTTTTAATACGACTACTGTGCCTGTTCAAAAATATTTAAAAAACACTCTCTAGATTCGATTCCAAACTTGTCGCAGTCCAGAGAAATACTTTAAAATATTACAACTTATAAATTGTAATAGAGGGAATCAGAGAATAAACCAATTTCTAAAAACTTGGTTCAGTTTGAAATTCGCGCAAAGATACACGAGGACTTCTGCGCTGGCCGTCCCCAGTTCAGCAGTGTAAGAATAGAGGGAAGGCAGTTAGTCATTATCACCCACCGCCAATCCTTGGGCTACTCTTTTACCAACGAATAGTGGCATTGATCATGAGATTACAATGCCCCCACGGTTGGAGGAGGATTCGAACCTACGCCTCAATCCTTAAAGTTTATGTTTTCCAAACCCTTTTCTGCATAACGATCACACGTTAACACTGGCAGCTTGTCCTAAACTTTCATTATTAATACTATTATAGTGTAAAACCAATTAAATTCTGCTGTCATGTATTCAACTTTAAATTTCTTTCAATAAATGTTTATGGTTATTTTTCATATTATTGATTCATTTTGTTTAATTTTAACGGGTTTTTATGGTACTGCAAGAAATTCAAATATCATTTTAAAGCAAAGTAAAATAATTATATTACAGATATGGTTATATCTTAAACAACTATTGATTTTTAAAAATTAAGTGTTAAACCCATCAAAAGGATTTTTATCAGACACAACAACAACAAACAATAAAAGTTTTATTTCAAGCCTGAAGAAAATTCCTTGCGAATTTTTGATTCTTTTCACTTAGTGATTTTTGTGTCAGTAAAGGGTCAACCTGTTCACGTTATGAAAATACAGTTGAGAGACGAGACCTATTGTTGTGTCAACAGTTGAGAGACGAGACCTTGTATTATAAAAATATTGTTGTGTCGAAAGGTCGAGGTCATATATTTAATGTTATAACATTTCATATTATGAAACACTGTTGTGTTGAAAATTCAGTTGTTTATATAATAAAGATATTGTTGCCTGACGAAACTGTTTGTACTGAAAAACATTGTTGTCTTAAACATCCAACTGTTTATATAATAAAAATATTGTTGCTTGATGCAGCTGTTTATATTGTAAAACGTTGTTGTTTTGAAGAGTCAACTGTTTAATGACAAAAATATTGGTATATGACGAAACTGTTTGTATTAAACACATTGTTGTCTTGAACATTCAACTGTTTATATAATAAAAATGTTGCCCGACGAAACTGTTAGAATTAAAAACATTGTTGTCTTGAACATTCAACTGTTTATGTAATAAAAGTATTGTTGCCTGTCGAAACTGTTTGTATTGAACGTTCAATTGTTTATATAATAAACATGTTACATGACGAAACTGTTAGTATTAAAAACATTGTTATCTTGAAAATTCAATTGTTTATATAATAAAAATATTGTTGCCTGACGAAACTGTTTGCATTAAAAACATTGTTGTCTTGAACATTCAACTGTTTATATAATAAAAGTATTGTTGCCTGTCGAAACTGTTTGTATTGAACGTTCAATTGTTTATATAATAAACATGTTGCATGACGAAACTGTTAGTATTAAAAACATTGTTATCTTGAAAATTCAATTGTTTATATAATAAAAATATTGTTGCCTGACGAAACTGTTTGTATTAAAAACATTGTTATCTTGAAAATTCAATTGTTTATATAATAAAAATGTTGCCTGACGAAACTGTTAGAATTAAAAACATTGTTGTCTTGAACATTCAACTGTTTATATAATAAAAATGTTGCCTGACGAAACTGTTTGTATTAAAAACATTGTTATCTTGAAAATTCAATTGTTTATATAATAAAATTGTTGCCTGACGAAACTGTTTGTATTAAAAACATTGTTATCTTGAAAATTCAATTGTTTATATAATAAAAATGTTGCCTGACGAAACTGTTTGTATTAAAAACATTATTTTGAAAATTCAACTGTTTATATAATATTATAAACTGATGCAGCTGTTTATATTGTAAAACGTTGTTGTTTTGAAAGTCATCTGTTTATATAAAAAAATAGTTTCCTGACGAAACTGTTTGTATTAAAAACATTGTTGCCTTGAACCATCAACTGTTTGTATAACAAAAATATTGTTGTCTGTCGAAACTGTTTGTACTGAACATTCAACTGTTTATATAATAAAAATATCGTTGCCTGACAGAACTGTTTGTATCAAAAACATTGTCGTCTTGAAAATTCATCTGTTTATATAATAAAGACATTGTTGCCTATCCAAAGTGTTTGCATTGAAAAACACTGTTGTCTTGAATTATATATGTAGAAACGGATGGTATGGATAGAGAAATAACTATGTAGAGGAGCGAACAACGTTTCGACCTTTTTCGGTCATCGTCAGGTTCACAAAGAGAGAAAGGGTTACTGACCGATAGCTGACCATATGTTTGAAGGGTGTTGTGTAACTGAGTGTAGGAATGTAGAGGGCGTGCTTAGATGTTGGATTATATTTATTAATATAGGCATAAAGGTGTTCCTTTGTATTGATTTATTTTGGGTTTAAGTTGTTGTATAAGTAAGGCTTCTTTAATTTTGCGTTTGTTTATGTTTGTTTCTTTATTTTAGTATTTGGGTGTTTTATATGGTTATGTTGTGTTTATTTGACTTGTAGTGTTCAAAAACGTGTGAAGGTGACTTTTTGTGTTCTGTGAATCTGGTTTCCATTTTTCTACTTGTTTCTCCAATATAGAAGTTGTGGCAGTTATCACATTGTATTTTATAAATAATGTTGGTGTGGTGTTTGTCAGTGTAGTTTTTACATTGTATAGAGGTTAGTTTTGAGTCTGGTTTTTGAATAAATTTGGTGTTAACTGGAATGTCATATTTTGTTTCTAGTTTTTGCCAAATGTTTGTTATTTGTCTGCTGATGTCGGGAATATATGGTATGGAACAAAAAGCCAAAACAATTTCACAAACACTTTATTCCTACCTATGTAAAACCAACTCACGCACACCACAAATATACGGCATCCCCAAACCTCATAAACCATATTGTCCATTACGACCAATAATGTCCACATATGAATCGTTTAAATACAATCTTGGTAAATATATAACATGGGCATTCTCCAAATATGTAATATCAGCCAGCTCATTCACCAAAGACTCTTTTAATTTCAAGTCTGATCTTAATCAACTTAATCATAAAGCCTTAATGGCCAGTTTCGATGTTATATCCCTCTTTACAGAAGTTCCAACCACTGAAGCCTGCAAGATAGCCTTAGAACTCTATATCCGAGACCCTAACCCAACTATAGACATTCCCAGCAACCAATTAGCAACCCTCATAAAATTCACCACGATAAAGACAAACTTCATGTTCAACAACCAAAACTATATACAAACTAATGGCCTACACATGGGCAACCCAGTATCACCAGTTCTAGCCAATATTTTTATGACACAAGTTGAAACACAAGCAATTAACATAGCATTACATCCACCACTATACTGGTACAGATATGTAGATGACACGATTGCGGAATTCACATCTTCAGAACACACACTTAATTTTTCAATCACATTAACTCTATACATCCAAACATTAACTTCACATGTGAACAGGAAGAAAGCAATCAAATATCATTTCTTAACCTCAAAATTACAAGAACCGACACACAATTCAAAACAGAAATTCACAGAAAAATCACCCATACTGGACTATACATTCCCTGGGACTCAGCACATGAAACAAAACAAAAACTCAACATACTAAGAAACCAAATAAACACAGCCATAAAACTATGTTCACCAGATAAAATTAACGATGAATTAGACAAAATAAAACAAAACTTCATCAACATCAATAAGTTTCTTCCACAAACCGTAGAAAACATTATACGCACACACCTAGACAGAAAGCAAAATCAACCAAGAAAAGTAAATATATCTCACGAATCAAAAAATCACGAAACCATATACTGCTGTATACCATATATTCCCGACATCAGCAAACAAATAACCAACATTTGGCAAAAACTAGTAACAAAATATGACATTCCAGTTAATACCAAATTTATTCAAAACCCAGGCACAAAACTGAGGTCTATACTATGTAAAAACTACACTGACAAACACCACACCAACATTATTTATAAAATACAATGTGATAACTGCCACGACTTCTACATTGGAAAAACAAGTAGAAAAATGGAAACCAGATTCAAAGAACATAAAAAGTCACCTTCACACGTTTTCGGACACTGCAAGTCAAATAAACACAACATAACCATAGAAAACACTCAAATACTAAATAAAGAAACAAACATAAGCAAACACAAAATTAAAGAAGCCTTACTTATACAACAACTCAAGCCCAAAATAAACCAATACAAAGGAACACCTTTATACCTATATTAATAAATATAATCAAACATCTAAGCACGCCCTCTACATTCCTACACTCAGTTACACAACACCCTTCAAACATATGGTCAGCTATCGGTCAGTAACCCTTTCTTTCTTTGTGAACCTGACGATGACCGAAAAAGGTCGAAACGTTGTTCGCTCCACTACATAGTGTTTTCTCTATCCATACCATCCGTTTCTACATATATAATTTTCTCTACAAGTGGGGTTTTTCGTCGTAACGGATTATTGTTGTCTTGAACATTCAACTGTTTATATAATAAAAATATTGTTGCTTGATGAAGCTGTTTATATTGTAAAACATTGTTTTGAAGAGTCGTTGTTGTTTTGAATTGAGCACAAATCTACACAATGGGCTATCTGTGCTCTGCCACCACGGGTATCAAAACCCGGTTTTTAGCGTTGTAAGTCCGCAGACATACTGCTGAGGCACTTGGGGGCTTTGAAGAGCCAACTATTTAATAACAAAACATATTGGTATCTGATGAAGCTGTTTATATTGTAAAAATTGTTGTCTCGAAGTTAACAGTTTACACAATAAAATATTCTCAGTGCGGATTGGAAATTGTTTTTCTTTTCTGCAGAATAAAACAAAAGAACAATCGTATGTAGATTTAAATAGTTTATCTCCAAGGAAACAAATTTAATATTGTTTTATTGTTAATAATAAGTTAAATTCTCTCCACGAACAACAATCAAATCTCGCATCTAAAACAACCTTCAAAAGTATCGCCAATCACAGACCGAAAATTTATAGAAAAGAACACGATTATACGCGGAGCTAATGTCTCAGCTGTAACTGTTATTTTATCATGTGATATAATAGACTTACTTTATAGTTTCTGATTTGAAGCTTAACTATCAGTTAGATTATTTTGTATTTATGACACAAATACTATGGTTATTGCCCCTCGTGGGGTTCAATGGCAACTTTACAGACTTTGATGCTAAAATCCAGGGATGGACTTCCTACGCTAGATAAAGCAGGTAGTCCAAATTGGCTTTGTTCTGAAACAAACAAACGAAATAAAGCTATCTTCTGCCGTTCCTAATTTGTAACTATTGGTCAGAGGGAAGGCAGCCAGTTAGCAGTATCTTATCGTCCACCCTAAGAGGTTGACTGTCACTTTTATAACACAGCCACAGTTTACTATTATTTACTTCTACTACAGAAGTTTTTCTTCATACCAACAGAGTAAGAGGTTGTTGTTTTGAATTAAGCACAAAGCAACACAATGGGCTATCTGTGCTCTGCCCACCACGAGTATCGAAACCCGGTTTTCAGCATTGTAAGTCCGCAGACATACCACTGAGTCACTGGGGGCCAGAGCAAGAGGATAGATGACTAAAGTATATTATAAACTAAAACTAGATTATTTTATAGAAATAGGTCACTGACTACAATTTTACAACAATAAGGGTGTTGTTTGTTTCAAACTTATGTAAAATTTAACCTTTAGTAAAAATAATCAGTTATTGATGTCTACAAAAGAAATGTACAATAGTTATGATAATTCTAATAATTTTACTTCCACCAGTGGCGCAATGGTAAAGTAGAATCCTGGGTTTGACCCTTCTGATGGACATAGTACGGATGGCTCAGTGTGCAGTAAAGTACAAAGAGTATTAACACACAATTTCAATTTTCTCGTCATATTTAATCCAGTTATTGATGTTATAAGGCAAAAAAGAACTATAATTTAAAACAGTTATTGAGGTTATAAGGCAAAAAAACAAACTACATTATAAATAAATCCCCTTTTGTTTTATTTTTTCTCAAAGTTCGGTTGTGAATAAAAGCTACATATGATAGAAGGTGTGTTCCTATCTCACGTGAGTCGTACCTCTGCAGATATCTCTTTTTCTGAGCTATATTATACTTTTCTAACAATTTAAACTGTAGCCTAGTTTCACTTATCTGTTGCGTACAAAACTTTTCGTTTTTGGCTTTACTGTTTAAAAAAATTGTATTATTATATATACATATGTATACATAAATATTCTGGATTTAAAAAAATTCTATATTACGTCACTTTATCCTCATGTATTCCTATCCAATTCAAGCTTGCATTTAAATAACCTTAAACTTTTTCTTCCAAACATTTTTTTCCAATTCTTAATTAACTATCTTGTACCCATAGTTAGAGCCATCACCTCAGATTCTTGCTTTTAATAGGTTACAAAGACAGAAAGAAAAAGAGAGCGGAGGTTGACACACTTGCCTGTCTATAGAGCGGAGGTTAACACGCTTGCCTGTCTATTTGTAAAGACAGATTGATAGGTCGCATTGTTTTCAACATAGGAGATGAATCATGTGTAAAAATAGAATTGGCACGAGACAACATGGGCTTAGTTTGGTTGGACTGAGTTCGCTTTCGAGGTAGAAACCGGAACTGCTCTATTAACAACACAGCTTTCTTAAAGTTCGTGTATTTATAAGAATTTTAACAGAATAATTCCTGTAATGGTCATAGCAAGTAGCCCAATGCTTCTTGGCTCTAAAAAGAATCAAACAGTTCTAAAGTGACGGTGGTAAGTTTGTAAGTTGAAAAAGTTTTAATCCAGGGTTCGATCCCCACTAGAAAAAGCAGAGAGCAAATGTTAGCTTTGCTCTGAAACAATCAGAGTAACCTATATTTTTTTTACAGGTTTTATCAGAATGTTTGATTTACATCAGGTTTTATCAGAATGCTTGGCTTACATCAGGTTTTATCAAAATGCTTGGTTTACATCAGAAAAATGTGAAAACAATAGCATAATCAGAAACAACTTAAAATAATTATTATATGGCATGTCATTCATCTACATTTGTGGCCGAAAATCTGTACCGACCTAACTAACATGCACACTGTTCACTGATGTGATCATATTGTAGGCCTACGTTACATGAATAACCCAAACCACTGACTGATATATTACAAAAAGTAATATTATCTTTCTTCTCCCAAATTTCTTAGATTAGTTACCTCGAACGAATAACGACTTACGTAAAGCAATCGTTTTAAGATCCTATACTGATAAGAAAACGAAGGACTTTATTAACAAAATATTCTTACAAATTTAAGTCAGTTATGATTTCTTTTTTTGTTGAGAAAAACGATATTTTTTTACTCAGGAAACAAACAAACATGATCCACCACAAAAATGTTAACATTGTCCTCGTAGTGTAAATTCTTTTATAACAATTTAGAAAGAAACACAAAATAAGCTAGCACTGAAAAATAAACTACACTTTTCAACCAATGGAAACCTGAGAATCATACAAACGTGCTCACTCATCGACCAATAGAGAGCTGAGTCATAGAAACGTGCTCACTCATCGACCAATAGAGAGCTGAGAATCATACAAACGCGCTCATTCATAAATCTGTGTAGTCATCAACCAATGGAAACCAGAGAATTGCATCACATTTTGTTACGTTTTGTTCTACTTTATCATAGAACTTATTGGTGAACAAAATGAGTTGAGATTAAACATATTTCTGAAAAGTTTAAGAAACAGGCAGGGAAAGAATTGAAACCTGTTTTTGTAAAGCAGATGTTGAAAATGGTGTCGGATTAATTGCTGATTGGCTGATGTATTTAGTAATAATGTAAACTGTATTAACTGATTAATTGCTGATTGGCTGATGTATTTAGTAATAATGTAAACTGTATTAACTGATTAATTGCTGATTGGTTGATGTATTTACTAATAATGTAAATTGTATTAACTGATTAATTGCTGATTGGCTGATGTATTTACTAATAATGTAAATTGTATTAACTGATTAATTGCTGATTGGCTGATGTATTTAGTAATAATGTAAATTGTATTAACAGATTAATTGCTGATTGGCTGATGTATTTAGTAATAATGTAAATTGTATTAACTGATTAATTGCTGATTGGCTGATGTATTTAGTAATAATGTAAATTGTATTGACTGATTAATTATATCAGATTGTCAGAATACACAGATGACAATTACATATGATTTATTTGCTGTGTTGTTTGTTTGTTTTTGTGAGAGTAAGCCTCACTAAAAGGAAGATTGGAATAATGATTTATATTCGTATTTTCTCTGATATTAATGTGATTATTTTCTTCGAACAAAACTTAGAAAAGATTTGTTTGTGTTTACTTGTTATTGTTTTTTATTAAATTTCGCGCAAAGCTACACGAGCGCTTCCTGCTCTAGCCGTCCCTAATTTATCAGTGTAAGAGAAGACAGCTAGTCATCACCACCCACCAGGCTATCTTCTGCGTCCACGTCGGGAAATCAAATCTCTGATTTTAGTGTTGTAAATCCGAAGACTTTCCCCCGTCCCAGTGGGGAACTATTGAAGGTTGGGATGGTATAAAACATGTTTCTTAAAGAAATTTGTAGAGCGGCCAATTGAGATTTCTTACGTTGAAATGGTTTTAAGAACATCAAATTTAACCAGACTAACCCACTTACCTTTACAACTGCTACGTAAATCTAAACCTGTCGACTCTCTGTGTTGTTATTTTGTTTATTGCGGCTGCTTAGAAAAACGTTAACGTCCAATAAAACGTGAGCTCGTGCAGCTGTCGTTATTCGGATTGCCAAGTTGAGTTGTAGTTGTTGTTGTTTTTTTAGCAAATTACTTATAATATTACTTCCTAGATAATTCAGGTATCGGGCACGCTTGATCACGGTGGGATAAACATTACCTAACATGAGCGGTATGTTTAAAGCCGAGGAAGTTTGTATTTCCTGTTGCGTTTTTTGTTTGAGCAATTTCAACTTTTAATTCGTTTTTCTATCTCGATTTATGTTTTGTTTGTTTGTTTTTTGAATTTCGCGCAAAGCTACTCGAGGGCTATCTGCGCTAGCCGTCCCTAATTTAGCAGTGTAAGACTAGAGGGAAGGCAGCTAGTCATCACCACCCACCGTCAACTCTTGGACTACTCTTTTTACCAACGAATAGTGGGATTGACCGTAACAGTATAACGCCCACACGGCTGAAAGGGCGAGCATGTTTGATGCGACTGGGATTCGAACCCGCAACCCTCAGATTACGAGTCGAACGCCTTAACCCACCTGGCCTTGCCGGGCCTATCTCGATTTATTGGCAGTCAGTCTAACGTAAGTCTATAAGACTTAAGGAATAATCACTTACTTTGTACATCAACAAAATATCTCAAAATAACTGTATTCTCTTTAGTGAGACATAACAAGTTAGAAAGATCACATCTTGACAATACAAACAAAAGTACCCGTCCCCAGTGTCAGGAAAGTTAATCTATCAATTTAACTTACTTCACGAACTTTATAAAGCTAACTATGTTACACTCTTGGTTTTACTCACAGACAAAGTTCTGAGGTACTTATACCACACACACACTACAAAAAATAATTATTGACTATTCCAGCCATACTAAGAGATACTAAACAACAAGATACAGTAAATCTACATTTTTATTGTTTAAGTCACATTTTGAAATATGAATGGTAGTGTGATTACTTCCTAACAATGTAGTCTACAATATACTGCTTGTGAAATGTAATTTTATATCAACATTATTCAAATCTGTTCTATCGTCATTTTAAAAGCGAATGTTGAGGTTCGTCTGCGTGCACAGCTTTTTAAGTGGAAGATAGACGTACGCTTGGATAGACATAAGATTCAGTGAAGATTTTTTAAACAATAGTTTTAGTTCGCCTATCCGAATTTAACGATTTTTGAGTGTAAAGCTACAGAATGGATTATTTGTGTTCTATCCATCCCGAGATGGGAATCGAACCCCGATTTTAGGGTTTTAAATCTTCATACTTAACATTGACTTAATGGGAGATATCCTGACATCAGCATAACTAGATCACATTGTTCTGTAACAAATATTAACACAAAAAAACAGTTCTTCTTTTGAACAAATGTTTCTCCCTATTTTGTATTTGTTTTTTGTTTTTGTTTCTCTCAGAGCTATTCGAGGGCTATCTGTGTTAGCTAGTCAACAGCGCCATCTGCCAATAATTGGTCTACTCTAGTTAGACGGAGTAGTAGGAATTAAAATTCACTCTTACATTTACGACCATTAACCTGAGATTCACAGTCAAGTACAACAACCAATGGGCCACACATGGTTCCTTTTGTTTACCTTTAATAAAATGTTTGCGAAGTAAACTGTGACGGACAAGAATAGTTTTTGTCTGATATTTGTGTTTAGAATGTTGTTAATCTCATTGAACAGTTTACATATCCATGTTGTGTGTAACTGTGTTTATATCTTTTCACACAGTTTACATATCCATGTTGTGTGTAACTGTGTTTATATCTTTTCACACAGTTTACGTATCCATGTTGTGTCTAACTATGTTTATATATTTTCACACAGTTTACGTATCCATGTTGTGTCTAACTATGTTTTTTATATTTTCACACAGTTTACGTATCCATGTTGTGTGTAACTGTGTTTATATATTTTCACACAGTTTACGTATCCATGTTGTGTGTAACTGTGTTTATATCTTTTCACACAGTTTACGTATCCATGTTGTGTCTAACTGTGTTTATATCTTTTCACACAGTTTACGTATCCATGTTGTGTCTAACTGTGTTTATATATTTTCACACAGTTTACGTATCCATGTTGTGTCTAACTGTGTTTATATATTTTCACACAGTTTACGTATCCATGTTGTGTGTAACTGTGTTTATATCTTTTCACACAGTTTACGTATCCATGTTGTGTGTAACTGTGTTTATATATTTTCACACAGTTTACGTATCCATGTTGTGTCTAACTATGTTTATATCTTTTCACACAGTTTACATATCCATGTTGTGTGTAACTGTGTTTATATCTTTTCACACAGTTTATGTATCCATGTTGTGTCTAACTGTGTTTATATCTTTTCACACAGTTTACATATCCATGTTGTGTGTAACTGTGTTTATATCTTTTCACACAGTTTACGTATCCATGTTGTGTCTAACTGTGTTTATATATTTTCACACAGTTTGCGTATCCATGTTGTGTGTAACTGTGTTTATATATTTTCACATAGTTTACGTATCCATGTTGTGTCTAACTGTGTTTATATATTTTCACACAGTTTACGTATCCATGTTGTGTGTAACTGTGTTTATATCTTTTCACACAGTTTACGTATCCATGTTGTGTCTAACTGTGTTTATATATTTTCACACAGTTTACGTATCCATGTTGTGTCTAACTGTGTTTATATCTTTTCACACAGTTTACGTATCCATATTGCGTCTATGTTTATATCTTTTCACACAGTTTACGTATCCATGTTGAGTCTAACTATGTTTTTTATATTTTCACACAGTTTACGTATCCATGTTGTGTCTAACTATGTTTATATCTTTTCACACAGTTTACATATCCATGTTGTGTGTAACTGTGTTTATATCTTTTCACACAGTTTACATATCCATGTTGTGTGTAACTGTGTTTATAACTTTTCACACAGTTTACATATCCATGTTGTGTCTAACTGTGTTTATATCTTTTCACACAGTTTACGTATCCATGTTGTGTCTAACTATGTTTATCTCTTTTCACACAGTTTACGTATCCATGTTGTGTCTAACTATGTTTATATCTTTTCACACAGTTTACGTATCCATGTTGTGTCTAACTATGTTTATATATTTTCACACAGTTTACGTATCCATGTTGTGTCTAACTGTGTTTATATATTTTCACATAGTTTACGTATCCATGTTGTGTCTAACTATGTTTATATCTTTTCACACAGTTTACGTATCCATGTTGTGTCTAACTATGTTTATATCTTTTCACACAGTTTACATATCCATGTTGTGTGTAACTGTGTTTATATCTTTTCACACAGTTTACATATCCATGTTGTGTGTAACTGTGTTTATATCTTTTCACACAGTTTACGTATCCATGTTGTGTCTATGTTTATATCTTTTCACACAGTTTACGTATCCATGTTGTGTCTAACTATGTTTATATCTTTTCACACAGTTTACGTATCATGTTGTGTCTAACTATGTTTATATCTTTTCACACAGTTTACGTATCCATGTTGTGTCTAACTGTGGTTATATCTTTTCACGCAGTTTACATATTCATGTTGTGCCTACGTTTATATATTTTCACACAGTATACGTATCCATGTTGTGTCTAACTGTGTTTATATCTTTTCACACAGTTTACGTATCCATGTTGTGTGTAACTGTGTTTATATCTTTTCACACAGTTTACATATCCATGTTATGTGTAACTGTGTTTATATCTTTTCATACAGTTTACGTATCCATGTTGTGTCTATGTTTATATCTTTTCACACAGCTTACGTATCCATGTTGTGTCTAACTATGTTTATATCTTTTCACACAGTTTACGTATCCATGTTGTGTCTAACTATGTTTATATCTTTTCATACAGTTTACGTATCATGTTGTGTCTAACTATGTTTATATCTTTTCACACAGTTTACGTATCCATGTTGTGTCTAACTGTGTTTATATCTTTTCACGCAGTTTATATATCCATGTTGTGCCTACGTTTATATATTTTCACACAGTATACGTATCCATGTTGTGTGTAATTGTGTTTATATCTTTTCACACAGTTTACGTATCCATGTTGTGTCTAATTGTGTTTAAAGCTTTTCACACAGTTTACGTATCCATGTTGTGTCTAATTGTGTTTAAAGCTTTTCACACAGTTTACGTATCCATGTTGTGTCTAATTGTGTTTATATCTTTTCACACAGTTTACGTATCCATGTTGTGTCTAACTATGTTTATATCTTTTCACACAGTTTACGTATCCATGTTGTGTCTAATTGTGTTTATATCTTTTCACACAGTTTACGTATCCATGTTGTGTCTAATTGTGTTTAAAGCTTTTCACACAGTTTACGTATCCATTTTGTGTCTAATTGTGTTTATATCCCCTTATTATTTACCCACAACTACACATTCTCATGACACAGTTTGTTTGTGTATTTGTTTGACTAAAGTTTCAGTTATAGTGTTAAAAACTGCGAACGTGTAATTTCTACTCCCCTCCAAAACACAACACAACAAACCTTATGACGAAGGCGAAATGTTTCAACCAAGTCCTGACAGGAAACGTTTCGCGTAAGTTATGTTCACATACACACATCATCATTGTATGTACGATTCTTATTGTATATATTTGTAGAACTATTTCCTCATGGCTACAGTGTCGTTCTTTGTTTGAGGATTATTCTAAACAAATAAACACAAAATGACGATTTATTTAGTCTACAGAGTCACTAGATGTGGAGAGTGCTTCACCTGTTCGTGAAAAAATAAAGAGTCGATCCGTGCTACCTAAGTGTCTTGAGCAGTAACAATGACCTCAGAAAAATATATTTATATATCCTTTTAACAGCCATGAGGAACTACTGTCCGTTCTTTTTAGGCGAGACGAGGTTTCCTAAACAACGTGCTAATCTTTTTCAAGTGTATATATAAAAGCACGTTCAGACGTTCACGGCTGTTCTTCTGTCATCAGTATATTCGTCCATTTCTAGGTTGTATAAACTTTCATTAGACGTCCATCCTGACGTCCATATTACTTCACGCCACGCGCTTTTAAATAACCACAGTTCAACCCTCTTCACGAAAGAGCTATATTCATCCAGTGGATATATTTAACTTGTTATTTATGTCTTTAAATGCTAGACGAATTTAGGATCAAGTGGAATACAGTCTCCAGCTATGGAGTCCTTTGTTTACCAGAACATAGTCCACATAACGTTTAGATGTTGCTAATTCTGAACCACCGACCACGTGTAGCAACTAGCTGGAAGAAATAATATTTTATTTATAACTTATTGCAATTAACGACTGTGTTTCATTTTTAACACAACTTACCAATTGCAAATAAGATGATTTTAATAAACTTCCACCATTTGTTAATTCTTGGAGGATTTGGTAACTGCCTTGCTACAGTCTCTCATCCTTCAGGGTACCTCTAGTAACAGCACCCAATTCCAGTTGGTTTGAGCAAAATCTTTGCTTCACGTATACGTTCACGGTCATTCCAATTCAACCATCTTTCTTCTAGTCTTCCATTGGGTCCCGCGCTGGTACAGAGGTAAGTCTACGGATTTACAACGCTGAAATCAGGGGTTCGATTCCTCTCGGTGGACTCAGCAGACAGCCCGTTAAAGCTTTGCTTTAAGAAAACACACACACACACTCTTTCAGAGGACAAATGTCGTGCATGTTCCATTGTTTAAGTGCTTCATTAAATTTGAATGGTATTTCACAGATGAGGGCGTCCAAGGGCTGAACCTCACCATCTAGATAGTTCACTTCATCACCAACAGATGTACTCTCGTGGTCAAGTCATTATCAGTAATTTTTAAGTCTCTCTAATATTTCACTTAAGTCCTTCGGATGAAAACTATCTCTCGCCTTATGATGAAGTCTAGTGAGACTGCCAATGTATGGTCCTGGTATGATCTTCATTGTCACTGGTCATCCTGCCAGGGGTATCTTTCTTCTGCTCTGGATAAACTGGACAGTCCGACTGACATTCTAATGCTACATGTCTATAGATCTCCACGTGGCTCTTGCCTGTAAACTCACGTCTTTTCTGACTGATCCATCCAGTGTTATGATGATATATATATATATCATATATCCATTCAATGATGAATGTTATGTTGAACTTTGGTTCTACATCTCCCTACCAGTAGTTCATTATGTTTAACTAAATACCGTCTGCTCTGACCCGATAAATAACCTTAATTTTTTCCAATGGACAAATCTATTATACTTCTTTTTACTTTAATGAACGATGACCTTCAGTTTCTATATTTTTACTTTAATGACCGATGACCTTACTTTAGTTTCTATATTTTTACTTTAATGACCAATGATCTTACTTCAGTTTATATATTTTTACTTTAATGACCGATGACCTTACTTCAGTTTCTATATTACTGTTTCGTCTGTCCTCTCCCCGAAGTCCTCAAACAGTGGATTATGTATTATTATGGCTGCTTTGACAAGTGCTTGGATGTCTAGAATCAAACCAAGCTAGAAGTACAGTTTATACGATCGTTTAAAGGTCAACACAAGGCTACGCAATAGACTACAGTGTTCTGGCCACTACTGGTATTGAAACCTGGTTTCTACTGTTGTAAGTCTGAAGACATACCAATGTATCTATGAGGGGGAGAGCCATAATTGTGTACATAGTACAACAAGGTCTTGGTTTGGATACACCTGTTAATATTGTGAAAAATGTTTTATATTGAACTAAATTATAGGATTATTACGACAAGAATCGATAGCTCTTTTCTTTTAATTGGAGACAATAAAGGCGTTTATTTTATTTTTTTTCGCGATTTTGGAAATTTATGGCCCACTGAATGCTGAACAGCATTATCAGTTTAATGTTTAGTATCTGGTTCTGATGAGAAGTAAATATTAATTAACTTTGCATCAGGCAATGACCTTAATTATTTTTAAAAATCTAAAAAAAATATCTAATCAATAAAAATATATTTTCAAACCAATTTACTGCCATCTAACGGCAGAGATGAACACTATTGTATTTTTGTTTCTTCAACGCAACCCTCGACATTTAACAAGGTTATGCCGCGTTGTAGATCAGCAGCAAATTTGAAGGCTTAAAACGATACAAACCGGATTTCTAAACCTGTACCTGTGATGGGCACAGAACAGATAGCCCAATGTGTAACTTTATGCTTAACAGGAAATAAACCAAACAAGTAATAACAATGCGGCTACTGATGTGTTTTTTTTTTCGTTACATGACAAGTACTTTACGTATGTTTTCGTTATATTAGTTTACCTTCTTCGACGCATGGTGGCAGCTCTTTCTAAGTGTAAAATTTTAAAATAAACAAAAATTTAAGCAACTTATCGATCAGGTCCCTGAGATGTAGAGTTGTAGGGAAATAAGTTGTTTATAGCAAATACATTTAAAATAATATAGGTTTCGTAAAAGTAAGTTATACCCGGTTTTTTTTAAAATAAGCTTTCACTGTTGTTATAAAAACATGATTTGCAAATATTCGAGACGGTTTGGATTTTATTACAGAATGAAAAAACAGAAAAATTACATTTCCGGTTGCTTCTTCAAGCGGCAAGTCTACGGATTCACACCGCTAAACATCGGCTTTCGATACTCTGTAGCTTTGTGCTTAAGTTCAAAACAGACAGACAAACAATTACTTCTTTAGTTATTTTTGTTAAGTTTTGTGCAAAGCTCTTTAAGGGCTAACTACTCTAGTCGTCCCTAAATTAGAAGTGATACACTAAAGGGAAGGTAGTTAGTCAACGCTACCTACCGCCAGTTCTTGGGCCACTCTTGGCCGACTAAATGAAAACTGAGTGTAGCGTTGTAACGTCCTAACTGCTGACAGGCCTAGCTTGTTCAGTGATGGGATTAGAACCTTCCGGCCGCACATTGTTAGTCGAGTACTCTAACCACCAGGCCGTTTAAGGCACAGAAATTGAACTATAAAGACTGGTTTGAAATTCAGGCGAAATATATCTGGACGTTTCCAGGAATTGTTCCTTTATTTAGGTTGACAACGTTTCAAAGTGTGCGCAGGCGACATTTTTCTGCCTTTAGGTTAGATACGTCCGTCAGAAGAATGACATAAAGTGTATTCGAGCTGAAGTGAATCTTACTAAAAACAAACTTGAAAATATTATACCGTGATACTATTAATACTCTGTAATATTACACTGTAATATATTATATTGTACACTGTAATACTCTGTAATATAATACTCTGTAATATTACACTGTAATACTCTATAATATTGTACTGTAAAACTATAACTGTACTGTAATACTGTAATATTACACTTTAATACTCTGTAATATTATACTGTAATACTCTGTAATATTACACTTTAATACTCTGTAATATTATACTGTAATACTCTGTAATATTACACTTTAATACTCTGTAATATTATACTGTAATACTCTGTAATATTATACTGTAATACTCTGTAATACTATACTGTAATACTCTGTAATATTATACTGTAATACTCTGTAATATTATATTGTAACACTGTAATATTATACTGTAATACTCTGTAATATTATATTGTAACACTCTGTAATATTATACTGTAATACTCTGTAATATTATACTGTAATACTCTGTAATATTACACTTTAATACTCTGTAATATTATACCGTACTCTGTAATACTATGTAATACTCTGTATATTATGTAATACTCTGTAATATTACACTGTAATACTCTATAATATTGTGTAATGCTATAACTGTATATTATACTGCAATACTCTGTAATATTATACTGTAATACTCTATAATATTATATTGTAATACTATAACTGTAATATTATACTGTAATACTCTGTTATATTATTCTGTAATACTCTGTAATGATTCTGTATCACTGTAATACTCTGTAATATTATACTGTAATACTCTGTAATATTATACCGTAATACTCTGTAATATTATACTGTAATACTCTGTAATATTATACTGTAATACTCTGTAATATTACACTGTAATACTCTATAATATTGTACTGTAATACTCTGTAATATTATACTGTAACACTCTGTAATACTATAACTGTAATATTATACTGTAATGGCTGCCTCTTCGTAGAATTCAGACAAAAAGACAAGGTTCTTTTGGAACCGAAGAACAGGACTGACTGTTGTTCATAGTTCTTAACATGTGTCTAATTGTGGACTCTTCGATCCGAAAGGTCCGACGCGCTTTCTACTAGGTCACGTCCAACTTCAACTTCAGTCAAAGTTTGAACAGTGTTTTAGTACATAAACAGACTTTGTTTAAATACAGACAGTACAGACATAATTCCCTCTTTGAAAACAAACATAAAACGTTAACGTTTCAGCACGAAAACAGTGTTAATTTGGTTAACAAAGAGTTGAGTGTTAACAGAGAAGTAGAAACAAGCATATATAAACAACAACACATAAAATATATATACAAACCAGACTAGTTTATTTATATCTGAACTACAGATACAGTTAACTGTGATACAAAACACACGGCTTCTCATAAATCATTCAAATATTACTATTTACGACGAGACAACGAATATTTGTCTAGTTCTAACTGATTGTGTTTTCCGTAAAGCTACCTGAGATAGCCATCCTTAACTTAGCAGTGTGAGACTAAAAGAGAGGAGTCAGTAGTCATCACCTAACGCCAATTCTTGGGCTATTCTTTTACCAACAAATAGTTGGATTGACCGTAACTTTATAACGCTCTCCAGACTAAAAGGGCGAAAATTTTTGGTGGGACGTGGATTCGAACCTGAGATCCTTACATTACGAGTCAGTCGCTCAGAACCATCGGATGTCTGCATTAATAGTCTCTAACTTAGAAATGACAGACCAGAAGGAAGGTAGTTGGTCAACTGGAGCTATGTAATAGTTCGAATAACCATCATATTATAACGCCTCCACGGCCAATTCGAGTGCCCTACGTCCTAAGCACAAGACCATATCAGGCTTCTTCCTCGCACTAGTTCTTTAGTTCAAGGATTATTTTCTAATGACGTTGTTATATCTGACAAGGTTTTAAATATTCATCAATGGGTATAACTCTCTAAACAGTAACATTAGATTTAATGTTGTCAGAGTTCCTGGATGACTCATACAGTAAACATAATTATATTGTGTGATGACGGGAAAACCCACTTGTAGCGAAAAATATATATGAAAAAACGGCTGGTTTGGGTTTGGAAAATTTTGTATATAGAGGAGCGAACAACGTTTAGGCCTTCTTCGGTCATCGTCAGCTTCCTATATTAATAAATATAATCAAACATCTAAGCACGCCCTCTACATATCTATACACAACCCCCTTCTAACATGTGGTCAGCTATCGATCAGTTACCTCTTTATTTCTTTGTGAACCTGAGGATGACCGAAGAAGGTCGAAACGTTGTTCGCTCCTCTACATAATGATTTTCTAAACCCAAACCAACCGTTTTTACATATACATGTATATAATTATATTCTACACCACATATAGGTTGTGTCGTTCAAATAAAGGTCTGTACACCTGGTGGTAATAAGTTGAATCATTTTATGAACGAAGCTTACTAATTTCTGTTTTTATTGTGTAGGAATAAAGATTTCACAGCCTTGAGTTTACTTCAACAAATTTTGTTTCACAAGCTTTCGTGGAAATCAACAGGAATTCTATCGTTTTAGTATTTAAAACCGGAAGTGATTCTATCGTTTTATTAGTAGAAACCGGTACTGATTCTATCGTTTCAGTAGTAGAAACCGGTACTGATTCTATCGTTTCAGTAGTAGAAACTGGTAGTGATTCTATCGTTTTATTAGTAGAAACCGGTACTGATTCTATCGTTTCAGTAGTAGAAACCGGTAGTGATTCTATCGTTTTATTAGTAGAAACCGGTACTGATTCTATCGTTTTATTAGTAGAAACCGGTACTGATTCTATCGTTTCAGTAGTAGAAACTGGTAGTGATTCTTTCGTTTTATTAGTAGAAACCGGTACTGATTCTATCGTTTCAGTAGTAGAAACAGGTAGTGATTCTATCGTTTCAGTAGTAGAAACCGGTAGTGATTCTATCCTTTCAGTAGTAGAAACCGGTAATGATTCTATCGTTTTATTAGTAGAAACCGGTACTGATTCTATCCTTTCAGTAGTAGAAACCGGTAGTGATTCTATTGTTTCAGTAGTAGAAACCGGTAGTGATTCTATCGTTTTATTAGTAGAAACCGGTAGTGATTCTATCGTTGTAGTGGTTTAAACTAGCAGTGTTCCTATCGTTTTATTAGTAGAAACTTGCAGTGATTCAATCGTTGTAGTAGTAGAAACCGGTTGCGAACTTATTGTTTTAGTAATAGAGACCGGTATTGATTCTATCGTTTCAGTAGTAGAGACTGGTATTGATTCTGTCGTTTTATTAGTAGAAACCGGTACTGATTCTATCGATTCAGTAGTAGAAACCGGTACTGATTCTATCGTTTCAGTAGTAGAAACCGGTACTGATCCTATTGTTTAAGTTAAAGAAACCTGTATTGATTCTATCGTTTCAGTAGTAGAAACCGGTATTGCTTCTATCGTTTCAGTAGTAGAAACTGCTAGAGATTCTATCGTTTTAGTAGTGAAAATCGGTTGCGAACTTATCGTTTTAGTAGTAGAAACCGGTATTGATGTAGAAATCCTAGTAAACAAAACCGTTGGTGATGCTATTCTAACAGTGGAGACATGACGTTATAACTTCCATCTTTTTGTTTCTTTCCTCAGAAATAATAGGTCGGTTCAAAGCTGGTCTATTTACAAGCGGACTTCAACACCGTCTACATGGACCACGTGACACACCATATAAGGTTATATCCCTAACGTGAATGATTGGAAATAGCACAAAACTTTTCACTCGTTTCTTTGAAAAACTGAGTTGTTTTTATTATCCTTTGAACTGGAAATACAAGTCATCTCTATGGTGACACAAATACATTAATATTGTATTCTTGGTGGCGTTGTTAGAGACTTGGAAACTTTGGAGAGGTAAACTAATAACTACAGCTCTACTATGTTAAGTTAACCTGATATAATAAAGGTAGGAGGTGTCACCAAACATAACCTTCACACAAAGTATTTCTAAGAATGATAGGAGGTGTATCCCAGTCACCAAACATAACCTTCACACAAAGTATTTCTAAGAATGATAGGAGGTGTATCCTAGTCACCAAACATAACCTTCAAGCAAAGTATTTCTAAGCATGATAGGAGGTGTATCCCAGTCACCAAACATAACCTTCACACAAAGTATTTCTAAGAATGATAGGAGGTGAATCCCAGTCACCAAACATAACCTTCACACAAAGTATTTCTAAGAATGATAGAAGGTCTATTCCAGTCACCAAACATAACCTTCAAACAAAGTATTTCTAAGAATGATAGGAGGTGTATCCCAGTCACCAAACATAACCTTCAAACAAAGTATTTCTAAGAATAATAGGAGGTGTATCCCAGTCACCAAACATAACCTTCACACAAAGTATTTCTAAGAATGATAGGAGGTGTATCCCAGTCACCAAACATAACCTTCACACAAAGTATTTCTAAGAATGATAGGAGGTGTATCCCAGTCACCAAACATAACCTTCAAGCAAAGTATTTCTAAGTATGATAGGAGGTGTATCCCAGTCACCAAACATAACCTTCACACAAAGTATTTCTAAGAATGATAGGAGGTGTATCCCAGTCACCAAACATAACCTTCAAACAAAGTATTTCTAAGAATGATAAGAGGTGTATCCCAGTCACCAAACATAACCTTCACACAAAGTATTTCTAAGAATGATAGAAGGTGTATCCTAGTTACCAAACATAACCTTCAAGCAAAGTATTTCTAAGTTTGATAGGAGGTGTATCCCAGTCACCAAACATAACTTCAAACAAAGTATTTCTAAGAATGATAGGAGGTGCATCCCAGTCACCAAACATAACTTCAAACAAAGTATTTCTAAGAATGATAGGAGGTGCATCCCAGTCACCAAACATAACCTTCAAGCAAAGTATTTCTAAGAATGATAGAAGGTGTATCCCAGTCACCAAACATAACCTTCACACAAAGTATTTCTAAGAATGATAGGAGGTGTATCCCAGTCACCAAACATAACCTTCAAGCAAAGTATTTCTAAGAATGATAATAGGTGTATCCCAGTCACCAAACATAACCTTCAAACAAAGTATTTCTAAGAATGATAGTAGGTGTATCCCAGTCACCAAACATAACCTTCAAGCAAAGTATTTCTAAGAATGATAGAAGGTGTATCCCAGTCACCAAACATAACCTTCACACAAAGTATTTCTAAGAATGATAGGAGGTGTATCCCAGTCACTAAACATAGCCTTCACACAAAGTATTTCTAAGAATGATAAGAGGTGTATCCCAGTCACCAAACATAACCTTCAAGTAAAGTATTTCTAAGGATGATAGGTGTATCCCAGTCACCAAACATAGCCTTCAAACAAAGTATTTCTAAGAATGATAGGAGGTGCATCCCAGTCACCAAACATAACCTTCACACAAAGTATTTCTAAGAATGATAGGAGGTGTATCCCAGTCACCAAACATAACCTTCAAGCAAAGTATTTCTAAGAATGATAGGAGGTGTATCCCAGTCACCAAACATAACCTTCAAACAAAGTATTTCTAAGAATGATAGGAGGTGTATCCCAGTCACCAAACATAACCTTCAAGCAAAGTATTTCTAAGAATGATAGAAGGTGTATCCCAGTCACCAAACATAACCTTCACACAAAGTATTTCTAAGAATGATAGGAGGTGTATCCCAGTCACCAAACATAACCTTCACACAAAGTATTTCTAAGAATGATAGTAGGTGTATCCCAGTCACCAAACATAACCTTCAAGCAAAGTATTTCTAAGAATGATGAGGTAGAAGGTGTATCCCAGTCACCAAACATAACCTTCACACAAAGTATTTCTAAGAATGATAGGAGGTGTATCCCAGTCACTAAACATAGCCTTCACACAAAGTATTTCTAAGAATGATAGGAGGTGTATCCCAGTCACCAAACATAACCTTCACACAAAGTATTTCTAAGGATGATAGGTGTATCCCAGTCACCAAACATAGCCTTCAAACAAAGTATTTCTAAGAATGATAGGAGGTGCATCCCAGTCACCAAACATAACCTTCACACAAAGTATTTCTAAGAATGATAGGAGGTGTATCCCAGTCACCAAGCATAACCTTCAAACAAAGTATTTCTAAGAATGATAGGAGGTGTATCCCAGTCACCAAACATAACTTCAAACAAAGTATTTCTAAGAATGATAGGAGGTGCATCCCAGTCACCAAACATAACCTTCAAGCAAAGTATTTCTAAGAATGATAGAAGGTGTATCCCAGTCACCAAACATAACCTTCACACAAAGTATTTCTAAGAATGATAGGAGGTGTATCCCAGTCACCAAACATAACCTTCAAGCAAAGTATTTCTAAGAATGATAGGAGGTGTATCCCAGTCACCAAACATAACCTTCACACAAAGTATTTCTAAGAATGATAGTAGGTGTATCCCAGTCACCAAACATAACCTTCAAGCAAAGTATTTCTAAGAATGATAGAAGGTGTATCCCAGTCACCAAACATAACCTTCACACAAAGTATTTCTAAGAACGATAGGAGGTGTATCCCAGTCACTAAACATAGCCTTCACACAAAGTATTTCTAAGAATGATAAGAGGTGTATCCCAGTCACCAAACATAACCTTCAAGTAAAGTATTTCTAAGAATGATAGGAGGTGTATCCCAGTCACTAAACATAGCCTTCACACAAAGTATTTCTAAGAATGATAAGAGGTGTATCCCAGTCACCAAACATAACCTTCACACAAAGTATTTCTAAGAATGATAGGTGTATCCCAGTCACCAAACATAGCCTTCAAACAAAGTATTTCTAAGAATGATAGGAGGTGTATCCCAGTCACCAAACATAACCTTCAAGCAAAGTATTTCTAAGAATGATAGGAGGTGTATCCCAGTCACCAAACATAGCCTTCAAACAAAGTATTTCTAAGAATGATAGGTGTATCCCAGTCACCAAACATAACCTTCACATAAAGTATTTCTAAGAATGATAGGAGGTGTATCCCAGTCACGAAACATAACCTTCAAACATAGTATTTCTATGATACATAGGAGCTAATTTAGTGTTTTATATAAGTCTAAAGAAGGTTGAAAGACGACAAATGGCGGGCTAATTTAGTGTTCCATGTAAGTCTTAAGAATTTGAAAGGGGACAAATGGTGGGTTATTGGTTTGGTTAGGCTTCAGATTGAAGGTATTGAAACACCACATTAATACTTCTAGACCAGTCAGTTCCTCACCGTCGATCTTGCTTTATCATTTTCCCTCATGTCAAGAAGTCAAAATCAGTGACATCCTTATATTAATGGCGAGTGTATGTCGCCTTCTGCCTGTCTTTCTTCAGGTCAATAGTTCAAAATTAGGGACAGAAATATCTCAATCCCAGATATTTGATTGTAGGAATTAGTCCACGTGCGTTGCAGTACAGGTTTTAAAATGCTTGACTAGACTTTTTACTGAAGTACAAATTTTGAAAATTTTGTGCTCCTTGTGAGACGGATGAAACGGATAGCCGCATGTTGAAACGGAAATGAATCTTGACGGTGATACAATACTGACGTCATTTTCTTAACGTAATTAAATAATCAAACGTTATTAAAAAATCGAAACTAAACAACACAGAAGACATGAATTTGAGATGTCACAATGCTGAGATTAGTTACTATTTCTCAAACTCCGAGGACTTTTTGCAGCTGGAGTTCTGCCACTCTTGTTTCTGGTCGAGGCACATTTCAACTTCACACATCAAGATCGTGTTATATTTGTTTTACATCTGTATATTTATATTAGGGGCCTCAGAAAGGGTTAAATTTTTACACTTTTTTTGTCGAGAAGGGTTCGCAAGGAATGTCTTGATTTTCTACAGGCATGTGATCACCTGGAATCCTCTTGTTCAGAAGTTTAGTTTGAAGCTGAAACTGAAACCATAAACCGGTTTAAATCACGTGGTGTTTCAACATTTTCATAAGACGAAATCCTACTCTTTGAAATGGACTTTGAGTTAGTTTCATGGTCTTTCAACCGTGCAGGTCTGGTGGCACTTGAATGGGTTTTTGTTCAAGTTACGACATCTAACGTAAACGTGAGGTAATAATTGACGGTTGTTACAAAAACAGAAAATTGGATCAATATGTTTACATACATTTAATTGTAATTTTAGAAAACCAGTGAGTTAATTTTGCTCATCAATTTTGAAAACGATTTATGTTACAAGTAAGCACAAAATAAGAATTCGTATAATATCCAAGCTCGCAGCTAATGGGGGTGGGTACAGGATGTGAAAACAGTCACCCACTCTCACCAGAGTTCTGCTCATCTACTAACATTTACTTTCCCCCATATCTTTGATGATGACCTCTCATCATGTAATTGTATTTTCAACACTGTACATACAAATTGAGATAGAATTTTCATACGTATCAGAGAAAATATACTATAAATGTTTGCTTCTAATGGTGGTAAAGAATCATTATGTCTTTTGGACAACTTCTACTGTTTGCTTCTAATGGTGGTAAAAGAATCATTATGTCTTTTGGACAACCTCTACGTTCCTGGACACTGAAGTTAGACATGAACAACTTCCACTTTGGCCTAAACAGAACCCTACACTTCCAGACTAGCCTACGTTCTTTATAATATCCCATATTTCTTTATTTATTTTATTAAAATAATCTCATTAAACAATTATACCACAGGTGATATCTTACCTAAATTAACTTAAGTTAAATATATTAGAAAAATCACTGAGGTTTTATTATAACTCAGCAGTCTCTACAAAACTACTTTTAACAAAATATACAACGTTTCTATTTATTACATTCATCTAGTAATTTAAGTCTGCACCGAAACTCATCTCAAATCAAAAATTTACACCGATATTCTTCTAATAATATAAGATTACACCGACACTCTTCTAATAATGTAAGATTACACCGACACTCTTCTAATAATGTAAGATTACATCGAAACTATTCCAATAATGTAAGATTACACCGACACTCTTCTAATAATGTAAGATTACACCGACACTCTTCTAATAATGTAAGATTACACCGACACTCTTCTAATAATTAAAATTACACCGAAATCTTCTGATAGTGTAAGATTACAAGTCTTCTTATAATAACTAAAGTTACACCGAAACCCTTCTGTTAATGTAAGATTACAAGTCTTCTGTTAATGCAAGATTACACCGACACTCTTCTAATAATTAAGGTTACACCGACACCCTTCTGTTAATGCAAGATTACACCGACACTCTTCTAATAATTAAAGTTACACCGACACCCTTCTGTTAATGTAAGATTACAAGTCTTCTAATAATGTAAGGTTACACCGACACCCTTATGTTAATGGTACATTTAAGGTACCGCAAGTCTTAAATGTTCAGGTATAATTTCGTCAAACTTTTATTAATTCAACAAAACTTTGTGCTAAAACTTTGATATAAACGGAGTAACTCTTAGATCGGATGCACATCACGACACGACGGGAAAAAACGTGTTCTCGCATTTACACGATTACATGTTGCACTATAACGTGAATCAGTGACCTGTAAGTGAAATCCAAAACAACAAATTACAAAGAACGAATTTCATAAACACTTCAACGTTCCACTAAAACGTACTGAAAGAATACAATGGTTATATGGGACAAAAAGTGCCGGATTCGGAGAACTGGAAACTACGTCTCGCGGAATCACGTGCTACAGCGAGTTGGAGAGTTGCCAAAGAAGTCTGTTCGAATATATATATACAATCCAACTGGTTCGTGTAGCAGCTGTTATAACATCTTCACTGTACCTGAGAAATCGTAGCCAATAAACAGCGACAACATGATAAAAGTATATCTTCTGTTGGCATTGATTTATATTACCTGTAAGTAAACTATTTTCCTTCTACGTCTCTCTCAGTGGACAAAACTCTCCATTTCCTTCGGTTTGGTTGTTTAATCTACCTTGAACTTATCTATACTTATAATAATATATATCACAGACTTATGGAAACAACTTGTTCACAACTAAAGTGCTACCATAAACTATGTATAAAGTATCACACGATATTAAATGAACTAGCATTAGTTAGGTTACAATTAATTTATATCTGTTTGATATCTAGAGTTATTCAGTAATGTTTTATCGCACATGTTTACAGAAATATTATAATAATATTTAGAATGGCCACACATGTATTATTTATTTCTGGACAATTTCTACATGGAAAAGAGTAAGTTTTGCTGCTCTGTTTACTTTGACGAATATAGTCAGTGAAATAGTGGTGTAATTATTACACGTTCAGAAAATTCTAAACTTACAAACATTGTTTATCTGACGTTATAACTTTGTTTTGTCAGGTTTCGTGGCTAACGGGCAGGATAAGACGCTTGGACACAGAGCTATAGACCTATCCCTAACAGACAAAGATGTTGGAAAGGTAGGCCTCTCGGACTGTATGACCTGACAGTTAAAGTCTGTAAATGTGTGTATCTTAGTTGAACTGAATAAAGTCCAAATTCGTCTGGCATAACCAGATATTCAGGGTGCTCGAATCGCAACCTGCGGGTCGCGGGTTCGAATCTCTATCACTTAAAACATGCTCGATCTTTTAACAGTGGAGACGTTATAATGTCATGGCCAATTCCACTATTCGTTGGTAAAAGAGTAGCCTAAGAATTGGTGGTGGGTGGTGATGACTAACTGCCTTCCTTGTAGTCTCTCACCGCTACATTTGGGACTGCTAGCGCAGATAGCCCTCGTGTGACTTTGTGGTCTCTCACTGCTACATGAGGGACTGCTAGCGCAGATAGCCCTCGTGTGGCTTTATGCCAAATTTAAAAACAAACAAAGCGAATCTGCCATAATTAACCTCATTCTCTTCTTTGTAGAATTTTTTTAATGTGATAAAACTGGATTCATTATTCAATATATTGTATTTTCTTATTACTTGTGGTTAAATCAGTAGAACTTAGACCGTTGTTTTATTGTTCTTGGTATAGCCGGCCTTCGCCTTCTTTGGGAGCAAAGGTAAAGAACCAGGAACCTTCAAGGGTGGATTAGGTGTTGGAACAAAAGTATGGGAAAGTAAAGACGGAAGAGTTAGTGTTGGAGTCGGTGGAACCGTTGAACAGGAGGTGAGACCTTTGGTGGCGGGAAATTCTTCAATGGGAAACCTGACTTTGGAGCTGGAGTTGGAGTTAAAATTAAACTAAATTAAACCTTCTTCAGTTCGGTACTGTAAATGATTCCATCTGGCAATATTTATCGACATTTGTATCGTCGGTCGCTTGTTTATTGCGCTCAAAATATGTATCTGTAGGTCAGAAATATTTCGTAATCAGACGCTTGAGAAACATTAAAAGGCACAGATTGTCGCTGTTGTCGTAATGCTTGTGAGCTTTGATATAGTGTTTACCGTTGTACAACTTGAATGTTGTTTTCAATTGTGTAAAATAATTAAACAATCTGGTTATTATCACGTCCCACGTTTATTTTATTTTGTGTATCACTTCCACAAATTACGTAAAAGTATTATTATTGTAACTATACTGTAGTCTATTATTTCCATATAGAACTCGTTACATTCCAACAACAATGAAACTTTGTGAAGTGTTAACTGTTTTGTTTTCAAACCACTGGATAACAACAGCAACAACCAGTATTAACAATACTGATCGGTTCAGACTGTGAACAACCAGAATTATTTTATTAATTAATTTTTACAATAATTTCTAGTATTTAAACACTTCGAACATGTTAACTATCCGATTTCTCTTTAGGTTATTCCATAAAGAGTAATTGTACACATAAATCGTTGTTGTTTGTACTGTTGGTGTTAAATAATAACAGGTGTCATATTTTCCGACACTCCCATTTTGATTAGTTAAATTTTGAAAAGTCGCAGTACCTCCACCAGGTTTTACCAAGATGTTTCATGGATTGTTTAGTGACTTAAATCTTGTCCAGTTCTCATGTTTTGTGAGCTATATGTTTATCGTATCTACCTGATATTACCACTGGAATGTTTGTGTTATTTATTACCAGTAATAACGTTATACTGAAGAGTTATGTGCTGGTATTACAGCACCATACGTATGATTACCTGTTCTTCTTTATTTATTTGTTATTTAATACCAAGTAACTTACGCATTTCATTCTGGGTCGTATCGAAACGCTTCCTCTAGGCTTAGGTTTAGGCCTATGAGCAACGTAACCTTCGGCCTGGAAGACGCAGGGTAAATTTTTGAGACTTATTTTAGGGAAAAATAGCGTCTTCTTACCCGGAAAATACGATAAATTTGGATCCGTAAATTTTGAGAACAAACTGATGAGAAAGAGAAAAGATTGAATATCTCTTTCCGTTTCTACTTTAGTGTTAAACAGTAGTTCAGTAGAACTGGTTTTGAGATATGGAACTCGGAACAAGGAACAATTTTTAAAAGACATTGCTGCTCTAAACATATACAGTGCGTTTAAACCTACACGAGCTGACAACAAACTCACAACCTGATACTCTAAGTTATATAATAATTTTGCTGTTTGGTGTGTGTGTATCCTGACTGGCTACTTTCTCTCTGGTCAGCAGTTTAAAATTAAGGACAGCGGAAGAGAGCTACAGTAGCTTTTCCATAAATACAAGGTACAAACACGCTACCTGCTGACGCATTTATGACTGATTTTGACACAGGAATAATGTTAAAAATTACCTGAGAGCTTAACTACATTGAATCTTAATTTTATGTCCACTATTGGTGTTATATATGATAAACCTTTCACTTATCTTTTTAAAATAAAATTTGGAGATTACTTGAAATACAACTTCCCTTCGGATTATAAACGTGGAGCACGCATCTTGCTCTAATAATACTGATAGATTATATATAAACAAGTCCATCTATTCTAGAATTTCTGGAGGAACTCGTCGAAGCATAGAACGAGTTCAAAAACGAAATTATAAAAACATTTCGTATTTTTTACAACAAGTAGAAAATTTTCTGACAATCAATATTCTGAAATTTTAAAATAAGATAATATGTCGAATACTAATTTGTCCAATCATGTATCAAAATATATCAACAATAAATCAAGTAAAGCTTTTACTTACGTTGGCCTGTGTACGATTTTTCTAAAAAAAGTTAGGCTTAAAGATTTATTGTATTTTCACGTATTTTAAATGACTAATCAGACATTATTAAAACAAAATTAAAACGATCATAAATTTGTTGAATAAAAGAAAGTAGTGTTTACCAAAAACGTAAAAAATTGATTAAATTATACAACGTATAGCCTTTAGTTACGTTGGTCTATGAATGATGTTTCTGTAAAAAATGTTAGGCCTAAAGATTTATTTATTTTCACGTATTTTAAATGACTAATCAGACATTAAAACAAACTTAAAACGATCAAAAGTTTGTGGAATAAAAGAAAGAGGTGTTTAACAAGAACGTTAAAAATCAAATAAATTAGAGAAGGTTTTAATATGAAGACTGAGAAAATTAATTCAAATCACCAAATCCTGCCATTAAAATACAGAGGACGTAGATGGGAGTTACTATGAGAACAAAACGTTGGGTTCAGTACCTTAAAATCACGGCTGTTATCTCCGAACATCCCTCTAGTGGCTGAAATGCCAACTTCAACGACAGCTTTAATGTTTCTATCATTTACGTATTTTATGATTGTTATTTTTTAAAATATTTTTATCCGAATTTAACAAGAGAGTAACAACATTCTCACTTCTGGCAGCAGTCAGTAAATTGTTGTAAATATGTGAAACTTCGTGGGCTTGTTTGTTTGTTTTGAATTTCGCGCAAAGCTACACGAGGGCTATCTGCGCTAGCAGTAACTAATTTAGCAATGTAAGACTAGAAGGAAGGCAGCTATTCATCACCACCCATCGCCAACTCTTGGGCTACTCTTTACCAACGAATAGTGGGAGTGACCGTCACATTATAACGCCCCCACAGCTGAAAGGGCGAGTATGATTGATGTGACGGGGATTCGAACCCGCGACCCTCGAATTACGAGTCGTGGGCTTAAGCATTGACATCTGTTCCTTTCTCTTTTTTTTAAGTATGTTATGCTAGTCAAACCGAGTAAATGTGGTACCATATTCCAACACAATTAAGCCCTATTTTTGCAGGTACCTCTGAAAACCAGACCATAATATATAATGATCCAAAACAAGGATTATGCCTCGTTATGAGATGCTTATTTTGGGGCTGCGTTTTGATTTATTCATTCATTTTTCTTCTCCACAAAATTAGATCTAATTTTATTCCATCTAAGGTTTGAATATGATATGTAAAAATTACGGTATCCTTCCTTTTGATGTGATCTGTTTATAAGATATTGTAGCTTGTTTAAATGATTCTGTTTATATAAAAGCAAGAAAGATTCTCGTGAAAGACCACGAATTTCATTGAATTTGCTCTGTTTTGTTCAATGGAAATCTAGATTTTTTTATAACTAAAGTTGTAGTTTATCGTTTTAACACAAGATGGCAGCACTATAGTAAAGGTTTACGAGTTCTGTTCTAAAATTAAATTTATTAGAACTGAATTGGGAAACATTATGACTAAATAGTTATGCTATTCCGTTTGAGGCTGGCATTGGTTTGAAGTTAACTATATAAACTAATATTAACTTTACCTTAAACCGAAACAAAATGATCGTCCTTCATCCACTGGTACCATGCGCAGCACTAAGATGGTAGATGAACAGAATACGATATTTCGAGTAGAAATAGGTCTGCGATAAGTCTACGAGTTCAAAACGCCAAATCCGGTATTCAAAACCCCTACGGTGAGTATAACAGGAAGCCCAATATCGATTTGTTCTAAAACAACAAGAAACAAATACAAATAAATTATATTTTTATCTTTTGAAACATCTTAGGATCTTCCATCACTTACAATAGCTGCTACAGTCTCTTACAAATAACTTCATGACCTCCATTTCTCACAATGACTGCTACAGTGTCTTACAAATAATTTTGTACTTCTGTTTCTTATAATATGTTTTAGGTATTCTTATGAGTTCCACTTTTAAGAGCTTTCTCGATCATTAGTTGTTATAACGGCCTTCTAATGCCCTGGTGAGAATTTACCATGACAACAACATTCTGTTTATACTATCTCCAGCTGGGACAGAGGTAAGTCTTCGGATTTACAACGCTAAAATCAGGGGTTCGATTCTCCTCCGTGTGCACAAAAGATAGCCTGATTTGGTTTGTTATAAGAAAATACATACACACACTGTTTCTTCTACTGAAGCGAGTTTATCATTTAGGAAAGTTTGCGTAGTAACCACTTTAAAAAGCAACTGAATACTGGAAAGGGAAAAATCACATTAACAGATCTGAAGTCTGGACTCTTTTACTTTAAACCTTCCTGTTACACTTATTCGTTAGGCCCGGCATGGCCAGATGGTTAGGGCGCTCGACTCAGAATCTGAGGGTCGCGGGTTTGAATCCCAGTTACACCAAACATGCTCGCTATTTCAGCCGTGGAGGCGTTATAATGTTACGGTCAATCCAACTATTCGTTGGTAAAAGAGTAGCCAAACAGTTGACGGTGGGTGTTGGATGACTAGCTGCCTTCACTCTAGTCTCACACTGCTAAATTAGGTACGGCTAGCGCAGATATCCCTCGTATAGCTTTGTGCGAAATTCAAAACAAACACACTTATTCTAATAACTTATAGTTAAAACAGAGGATATCTTATATTAATAACTTGCAGTTAAAACAGAGAATATCATATCCCCTGTTAATTGTAGTTGATAGTAAAGACAAACTTATACTAATGCTTATAGTTAATAGTGAGTATAACATATTAATTACTTATATTTAATACAGCGGTATGTCTACTGATTTACAACGCTAAAATCAGGGGTTCGATTCTCCTCGGTGGGCTCAGCAGATAGCCTGATGTGGCTTTGCTATAAGAAAACACACACACATCTAATAAATCATATTTAACAGTTAGTAGAACTTATCTTGATAACTTATAGTGAGAACAATAGGTTTGATGCCATCAGGTTCTCTCTAGCTCCGGGAAACGAAAACCTATCAACAAGTACTTTACATAAAGAGTGTGCCTTCCCAGCATCCTCTGATCACACGAATCACGTGGATTGTGTTAACGCAACAGTTCTATTAACACATCATTTCTTGTAAGTACTCGATGATCGTTAAAACAAAAAATCAATTTCACTCGGTGTTAAACAAATCCTTGGTATAACACATCTTCCCTTAACAGGCTTTTATATAATTGAAATTTAGGAGCTATCTACATGTGTGTTTACGATTGAATTGAAATAAATGGGAAAGAGCTAATAAACGAGGGAGTGTTATAGGAGATAAAAAGTGTAATTAGGCTCTTGTAACACAAGAAATTCAGATAAATCGAGTGTGACCGAACGATACTTGGTTTTGTCATTATAATGGCACATTCCTATCGAGATCTATCGTTGAATATTTAGAATATTAGAAATAGCTACGCAACAGTAACCAGCTTACGACACACTGAGACGGTTTTTCTTCCCTCCTTAGCATCTACGTTGATGTCACGATCTGGTATCGACACCGTTCTATATATGTACCAAGAATAGCAAAATGATAAACAGTTCCAGCACATAAATATAAATGTATTGTATTAGTTTACAATGGTCGTAATTCACGTTGCTGGAGTTACGTGAATATTCACATGTCGTGTCTTATATCTCAGATCGCAGTGCACGAGCGTCTGTCCTCCAGGCGTTTACAGTGTTTACAATTCTAACTTTTGTAATTCTAAACTTGTTGCTAAGTGACGACGACTGCGCTTCGAAAATAAAGATAAGAAAGTGGAAACGGAATCACGCGACTTCTACAATCTCGAACAAATGTAAAGATGCACACTGAGTTAAAGATGCACATTGAGTTAAAGATGCACATTGAGTTAAAGATGTTAAGATGCACACTGAGTTAAAGATGCACACTGAGTAAAAGATGCACATTGAGTTAAAGATGCACACTGAGTAAAAGATGCACATTGAGTTAAAGATGTAAAGATGCACATTGAGTTAAAGATGTAAAGAGGCATATTGAGTTAAAGATGTAAAGGTGCACACTGAGTTAAAGATGTAAAGATGTACATTGAGTTAAAGATGTAAAGATGCACATTGAGTTAAAGATGTAAAGATGCACATTGAGTTAAAGATGTAAAAATGCATATTGAGTTAAAGATGTAAAGATGTACACTGAGTTAAAGATGTAAAGATGCACACTGAGTTAAAGATGTAAAGATGCACATTGAGTTAAAGATGTAAAGATGCACATTGAGTTAAATATGTAAAGATGCACACTGAGTTAAAGATGTAAAGATGCACATTGAGTTAAAGATGTAAAGATGCACATTGAGTTAAAGATGTAAAAATGCATATTGAGTTAAAGATGTAAAGATGTACACTGAGTTAAAGATGTAAAGATGCACACTGAGTTAAATATGTAAAGATGCACACTGAGTTAAAGATGTAAAGATGCACATTGAGTTAAAGATGTAAAGATGCACATTGAGTTAAAGATGTAAAAATGCATATTGAGTTAAAGATGTAAAGATGTACACTGAGTTAAAGATGTAAAGATGCACACTGAGTTAAAGATGTAAAGATGCACACTGAGTTAAAGATATAAAGAAGCACATTGAGTTAAAGATGTAAAGATGCACACTGAGTTAAAGATGTAAAGATGCACACTGAGTTAAAGATATAAAGAAGCACATTGAGTTAAAGATGTAAAGATGCACACTGAGTTAAAGATGTGAAGATGCACACTGAGTTAAAGATGTAAAGATGCACACCGAGTTAAAGATGTAAAGATGCACACTGAGTTACAGATGTAAAGATGCACACTGAGTTAAAGATGTAAAGATGCACATTGAGTTAAAGATGTAAAGATGCACATTGAGTTGAAGATGTAAAGATGCATATTGAGTTAAATATGTAAAGATGCACACTGAGTTAAAGATGTAAAGATGCATATTGAGTTAAAGATGTAAAGGTGCACACTGAGTTAAAGATGTACATTGAGTTAAAGATGTAAAGATGCACATTGAGTTATAGATATAAAGAAGCACATTGAGTTAAAGATGTAAAGATGCACATTGAGTTAAAGATATAAAGATGCACACTGAGTTATAGATATAAAGAAGCACATTGAGTTAAAGATGTAAAGATGCACATTGAGTTAAAGATATAAAGATGTACACTGAGTTAAAGATGTAAAGATGCACACTGAGTTAAAGATGTAAAGATGCACACTGAGTTAAAGATGTAAAGATGCACATTGAGTTAAAGATGTGAAGATGCACACCGAGTTAAAGATGTAAAGATGCACACTGAGTTACAGATGTAAAGATGCACACTGAGTTAAAGATGTAAAGGTGCACACTGAGTTAAAGATGTAAAGATGCACACTGAGTTAAAGATGTAAAGATGCACATTGAGTTAAAGATGTGAAGATGCACACTGAGTTAAAGATGTAAAGATGCACACCGAGTTAAAGATGTAAAGATGAACACTGAGTTACAGATGTAAAGATGCACATTGAGTTAAGGATGTAAAGATGCACACTGAGTTAAAGATGTAAAGATGCACATTGAGTTAAAGATGTAAAGATGCACACTGAGTTAAAGATGTAAAGATGCACACTGAGTTAAAGATGTAAAGATGCACACTGAGTTAAAGATGTAAAGATGCACACTGAGTTAAAGATGTAAAGATGCACACTGAGTTAAAGATGTAAAGATACACATTGAGTTAAAGATGTAAAAATGCACACTGAGTTAAAGATGTAAAGATGCACACTGAGTTAATGATGTAAAGATGCACACTGAGTTAAAGATGTAAAGATGCACACTGAGTTAAAGATGTAAAGATGTAAAGATGCACATTGAGTTAAAGATGCAAAGATGCACATTGAGTTAAAGATGTAAAGATGCATATTGAGTTAAAGATGTAAAGATGCACACTGAGTTAAAGATGTAAAGATGCACATTGAGTTAAAGATGTAAAGATGCATATTGAGTTAAAGATGTAAAGGTGCACACTGAGTTAAAGATGTAAAGATGTACATTGAGTTAAAGATGTAAAGATGCACACTGAGTTAAAGATGTAAAGATGCACACTGAGTTAAAGATGTAAAGATGCACACTGAGTTAAAGATATAAAGAAGCACATTGAGTTAAAGATGTAAAGATGCATATTGAGTTAAAGATGTAAAGATGCACACTGAGTTAAAGATGTAAAGATGCACACTGAGTTAAAGATGTGAAGATGCACACTGAGTTAAAGATGTAAAGATGCACACCGAGTTAAAGATGTAAAGATGCACACTGAGTTAAAGATGTAAAGATGCACACTGAGTTAAAGATATAAAGAAGCACATTGAGTTAAAGATGTAAAGATGCACACTGAGTTAAAGATATAAAGAAGCACATTGAGTTAAAGATGTAAAAATGCACATTGAGTTAAAGATGTAAAGATGCACACTGAGTTAAAGATGTAAAGATGCACATTGAGTTAAAGATGTAAAGATGCATATTGAGTTAAAGATGTAAAGATGCACACTGAGTTAAAGATGTAAAGATGCACATTGAGTTAAAGATGTAAAGGTGCATACTGAGTTAAAGATGTACATTGAGTTAAAGATGTAAAGATGCACACTGAGTTAAAGATGTAAAGATGCACACCGAGTTAAAGATGTAAAGATGCACACTGAGTTAAAGATGTAAAGATGCACACCGAGTTAAAGATGTAAAGATGCACACTGAGTTAAAGATATAAAGATGCACACTGAGTTAAAGATGTAAAGATGCACACTGAGTTAAAGATGTAAAGATGCACACCGAGTTAAAGATGTAAAGATGCACACTGAGTTAAAGATGTAAAGATGCACACCGAGTTAAAGATGTAAAGATGCACATTGAGTTAAAGTTATAAAGATGCACACTGAGTTAAAGATGTAAAGATGCACACTGAGTTAAAGATGTAAAGATGCACACCGAGTTAAAGATGTAAAGATGCACACTGAGTTAAAGATGTAAAGATGCACACCGAGTTAAAGATGTAAAGATGCACATTGAGTTAAAGTTATAAAGATGCACACTGAGTTAAAGATATAAAGAAGCACATTGAGTTAAAGATGTAAAGATGCATATTGAGTTAAAGATGTAAAGATGCACACTGAGTTAAAGATGTAAAGATGCACATTGAGTTAAAGATGTGAAGATGCACACTGAGTTAAAGATGTAAAGATGCACACCGAGTTAAAGATGTAAAGATGCACACTGAGTTAAAGATATAAAGAAGCACATTGAGTTAAAGATGTAAAGATGCACACTGAGTTAAAGATATAAAGAAGCACATTGAGTTAAAGATGTAAAAATGCACATTGAGTTAAAGATGTAAAGATGCACACTGAGTTAAAGATGTAAAGATGCACATTGAGTTAAAGATGTAAAGATGCATATTGAGTTAAAGATGTAAAGATGCACACTGAGTTAAAGATGTAAAGATGCACATTGAGTTAAAGATGTAAAGGTGCATACTGAGTTAAAGATGTACATTGAGTTAAAGATGTAAAGATGCACACTGAGTTAAAGATGTAAAGATGCACACCGAGTTAAAGATGTAAAGATGCACACTGAGTTAAAGATGTAAAGATGCACACCGAGTTAAAGATGTAAAGATGCACATTGAGTTAAAGTTATAAAGATGCACACTGAGTTAAAGATGTAAAGATGCACATTGAGTTAAAGATGTAAAGATGCACACTGAGTTAAAGATGTAAAGAAGCACACTGAGTTAAAGTGAAGGACTTATTTTTAGGGGGTTCACACACATTTTCCTCCTTTTTTATGAAACATCATCGCAAGACAACTGAAAATGTCTATTATCGTTCAAACCAGGTAAACAAGTCCTTGGTTATGAAATGTAGTTCGTAGGTTAATTTCTGAGATTGGAGAAGGAACCGTTTTTTAGAGATAAATTCTCCTCTTATTTCTTGTTTTATCTCGTAAATCGTAAAATAACCACTTGAATTCAATGCTCTGACGTTAAATATACATTTAAAATATTACTTTTGTAACAAGGTGTTGGTGTAGTTGAACAGGTGCAAATCACAGGCACCCCCAGTGGCTCAGCGGTACGTCTGCGGACTTACACGCTAAAATCCGGGTTTCGATACCCTTGGTGGGCAGAACACAGATAGCCCATTTGTGCTTAATTCAAAACAACAACAACAGCAAATCACAGTTACGTCACAAAAGGAAGTGTTTGGGAAACTGGCTGTTAATCTTGGAAGGAAAATTAATTTTTCTTACGCATGTGTAGAAAGATGTTTCAAAATAAAAGGGTTATATTTCTTGCCTTGATTTCCAGTATCCAGTGAAGAATCTTATAATATAGTTGTTACATGGTTGTAGCTATCACTGATACAGATGCTAAGAAAGTCATTTCATATCACGTCTTTCATCTTTTGACCGATTTGAAATCTAATTATAGTTTTGGCTTTAGAAGGTCGAACACTTTACACTGATGTGCTTGACCAAAGCCAAGGTCTCATACATTAATTTACACTTATCCTGCCTGAAAGAATTTCAATTTGAGGGTAGGCTGGTGGAGGTTCTGATGAGTAATAAACTCGAATTTAGCACACGTGCGCCACCCGCTTGGTGTTGGTGTCGCATATAAACATAGCCTACAAAAAGGAATAAAAAAGTTTCACAGATTACTGTATTCTAATACAGCCCAAAAGTATATCACGTGCCGATGCTGTTGAGGACTCCCCCTTGTAACTAATGTAACAAACTCGTTGTGAATAAATAATAAATCATATTTAAATACATAAAACTGTGTGGTGTCTCACACTCTTTTGTCACAATATTTTGGACGTTTAAATCAACTAGTTCTTACGGTAATAAACCATAATTTTGGTAATACGTTAAGCTAAGAATTTACGTTCCAGACTTTTGAAAAGTAAAGAACTGGTCGCACATGGTTTGTTTGTTCTGAGTAAACTTTCTCTCTCCCCCCAGTGACACGGCGATATTACCTGACTTCTCCTTGCACGAGCTTAACTTCTTGAGGCGCAGAAGAGCGCGTGGCTTGCACAACAAGAACGGAACGTGAGCTTACGTGCAGGTGAAGTAGTAACTCATGCACGCGACTGTTAGACATTAGTACCAAGCCCAACGTTTGTCACTAACGTTTGGCTGGTTGCTTCTAGTTACATGTGTCCCTGGAATACGGTTTTACTACAATGTTCTCTGCTACATAAGCGTGTCACAGGTTAATTTTAAAGTTACCTTCTTTGTTAAACTAATTCACCCTTTTAAAGTCAGTGGTTCGATCCCTTCAAATATACTTTTAAAAATGTTTTATTATTATTTACTTAAAGTTAAATCACTGTTTATTGAAACTAAACATCAAAGTATTGCATACAACAACTTATGTACGGTCTGAATGTTTGTTTAGTGATAAAACTAAGGTAAAACGCGTTTGGTAGTTTTTTCGTCGTAACCTGCAATTTGAAATAATGGGTTTCGTCACTCAATGAATTTACGTCAACTCGTCACAGAACTGGAAGAAAAGTCTGTTTTTAAGAACTATTATTATTCTATTTAAATGCAAACACGAATATTTAAGTGTTTGAAGGTTCAGTGCCGTCTTGAAGGTAATCTTCTTCAACGTAAAGTGAAGCTACGCAGTTACTGCTAAGGCTTGGTGTTATTCTGCTAGCAATGTGGTGCATTGAAGTTGGAAGCGACATTTTCGGCTGTTTAGTCTCTTGATGTTGGACAGGAAGTAGGATAACCAAGAGGTAAGTGTGTTGAACATTAATGTATTCTATCTTTTTCTACGAAAACGGTGAATACAGTGATACCATAGTTCTATTCATATATACTCTCTGACCCAGGATTTCGCCGGCTGTTTCGTAAGTGATTCTTTATTTATTTATTTTTTCTTACGGTCACTTGTTCTTGTGTTTCACACGATGGCGAAATAAACACGCTAGTCTCCAGCTCTGGTGGAGGTGGTTAACCTTGTGGTAGAGCTTTTAGATCGGAGGCTGACCCTGTGGTTGAGCTCTGGGGGCGCAAGTTAACCCTGTGGTAGAACTCCGAGGTTTGAGGCTGATCCTGTGGTTAAGCTCTGGGGAGCGGAGGTTGACCCTGTGGTTGAGCTCTGGGTTGGTGAATTGATGATCCGTGAACAAATCTGTGTAATATTGACCATAGTTAATCCCATAGATTGGGTGGTGGTAGTCAGGCGCAGGTGGGTAGCTGCCAATCCTAGTGTAAGGTATCCTTTTATTTCTCTTCATCCTTACTAACCATTCACCGGAACAGCATCTTACTGACCATTCACCGGGACAGCAACTTACTGACCATTCACCGGTACAGCAACTTACTGATCATTCACCGGGACAGCATCTTACTAACCATTCACCGGGACAGCAACTTACTGACCATTCACCGGGACAGCAACTTACTAACCATTCACTGCAACAGCATCTTACTAACCATTCACCGGGACAGCAACTTACTGACCATTCACAGGGACAATATCTTACTGACCATTCACCGGGACAATATCTTACTAACCATTCACCGGGACAATATCTGACTGACCATTCACCGGGAACGGAAAGCTTGAAACCAAGCTGAAAATGGCGATTGGTTTAGCACTGAGTAATAGTTAGAGTTAATCTTTAATTTTTGTAATATTTCTTTTGTTTCCCGTTAGCACAGAGCTTAGTTTCCAGGCACAATAACTTTATACTTCAGCACCTGGAGTGGGGATAGTGCACTTAGCGTATTGTGTAGCTGTATGTTTAACAAAGATAACTCTTGGTTTTCTTCTGTTTTGAATTTCGCGCAATGCTACATAAGGGCTATCTGCGCTGGCCATCTCTAATTTAGCAGTGTAAGACCACAGGGAAGGCAGCTAGTCATGACCACGCACTGCCAACTCTTGGACTACTCCTTTTACTAACGAATAGTAGGACTGGCCGTCACATTATAATGACCCAAGAGCTGAAAGAGCGGCATGTTTGGTGTGACAGGTATTCGAACCTTCGACCCTCAGATTACGATTCAAGCGCCATGCTGGGTTACTATATAGATAATTTACTCTGATCGAACTTAATATTAATTACTCAGAATAATTTGACGCTAAAAGACAGTTTTGCAAAATGAACAGTTAGTAAAAAATGTGCCCAAATGTAACTATTTTTTTCTGCTTTAACAGAGCTCAGTGGATTGAATTTGGTTCTGCGAAACGGTGGTAAATAGAATACATTATATAAACTGGTGTTATAATTCTTATTTTGACCACTCAACGATCCCCCCCAACCCATCGACTCAACGGTAAGTCTTCAGACATAAGACGTTAAAGACTGGGTTTCGATACTCGTGGATGAGAAGGCACAGTAGAGATAGTCCACTGTATAGTATTGCGCTGAATGACAACAAACAAACCCATTATGAATTAATACAACATTTTATCGATTTCCCCTCCACAAGAGAAGTGACGTCACGAAACGATATGTTTAAGCGAGTTAATGTTTTCTAAACCCTTTAGGTCAAGAAGAAATACATAAGTGATATGGACCCTCAGGTTCACACCTAGTAGCTTTTGGGCTACTCTTGTAGGACAGAGGAGTGATATGGACCCTCAGGTTCACACCTAGTAGCTCTTGGGCTACTCTTGTAGGACAGAGGAGTGATATGGACCCTCAGGTTCACACCTAGTAGCTCTTGGGCTACTCTTGTAGGACAGTGGAGTGATATGGACCCTCAGGTTCACACCCGGTAGCTCTTGGGCTACTCTTGTAGGACAGAGGAGTGATATGGACCCTCAGGTTCACACCCAGTAGCTCTTGGGCTACTCTTGTAGGACAGAGGAGTGATATGGACCCTCAGGTTCACACCCGGTAGCTCTTGGGCTACTCTTGCAGGACAGTGGAGTGATATGGACCCTCAGGTTCACACCCGGTAGCTCTTGGGCTACTTTTGTAGGACAGTGGAGTGATACGGACCCTCAGGTTCACACCCGGTAGCTCTTGGGCTACTCTTGTAGGACAGAGGAGTGATATGGACCCTCAGGTTCACACCCGGTAGCTCTTGGGCTACTCTTGTAGGACAGTGGAGTGATATGGACCCTCAGGTTCACACCCGGTAGCTCTTGGGCTACTCTTGTAGGACAGTGGAGTGATATGGACCCTCAGGTTCACACCCGGTAGCTCTTGGGCTACTCTTGTAGGACAGTGGAGTGATATGGACCCTCAGGTTCACACCCGGTAGCTCTTGGGCTACTCTTGTAGGACAGTGGAGTGATATGGACCCTCAGGTTCACACCCGGTAGCTCTTGGGCTACTCTTGTAGGACAGAGGAGTGATATGGACCCTCAGGTTCACACCCGGTAGCTCTTGGGCTACTCTTGTAGGACAGTGGAGTGATATGGACTTTCAGGTTCACACCCGGTAGCTCTTGGGCTACTCTTGTAGGACAGAGGGTGATATGGACCCTCAGGTTCACACCCAGTAGCTCTTGGGCTACTCCTGTAGGACAGAGGAGTGATATGGACCCTCAGGTTCACACCCGGTAGCTCTTGGGCTACTCCTGTAGGACAGAGGAGTGATATGGACCCTCAGGTTCACACCCGGTAGCTCTTGGGCTACTCCTGTAGGACAGAGGGTGATATGGACCCTCAGGTTCACACCCGGTAGCTCTTGGGCTACTCCTGTAGGACAGAGGAGTGATATGGACCCTCAGGTTCACACCCGTTAGCTCTTGGGCTACTCTTGTAGGACAGTGGAGTGATATGGACCCTCAGGTTCACACCCGGTAGCTCTACGAATGTTATAACATTATGATGGTTTTTTCGTTTTCCTTTTCAAAAATTGGTTCTCTTACATTAAAATAATACTTTGTCGTTTGGGGCACAGCGGTATGTTTGATACACGTGGTGGGCAGAGCAGAGACAGCCCATTTTGTAGCTTTGTGTTTAATTCTGAACAAAGCAAACTGCTGATATTTCAAAATGGCGCCTTTCAGGATCTGTCCTTTTTAATTAAACCAATATAAGAACAATTTTGTTCGGTTTTCAATGTAATTCTTCTTCTCGAGATAACACAATCATGTTCTGTGATTATAAAGAACAGATTAGATTCATCTTTATTCTTCCTACAAATTTACATCTATATAAAGTTCTACAACAAAAAGTTAATATGTTTCTTCTGATGTTATGGAAGAGTCTGTTTGTATGTGTGTTTGTATTTAAACACAAAACTACACAATGGGTTATCTGTACTCTGCTCATCACGGGTGTGGAAACCGAGCTTCTAGCGTTGTAAATCCGCAGACATACCACCAATACAGATAGATACCTTAATGTATACACAATTCATCCTTGGAGCACTTCCCGAAGTTTTGTTTAGTTTATCGCTTCTAAAATTATTTATTTTAACAACTTGTTTCTCAGTTATTTATATTATTTAAAGCCACATCAAATAGGATTTCTTATACTAACTTATACCCACTGGGAAGGGGCGTACAAGAGAAAACAGATAACAACTATTGTAGATACAGTTAGGGTAAAACAATGCGATTCCCACTGATTCAGCTTAACGCTCTGGTATTACACTGAAAACATACGTATACTAATTCTAAACAAACGTATAACAAAGTTATGTTTCCTGCTGATGGTAAACGTCCTTACATCCAAAATGTTACAGCATATTCTACTATATTGTCTCATAATGGAGTATATATACCAAAATAACGGTACCTTATAATTAATTTGAGGCGCACTCTAGTGTTAGTTAAATCCGGACCACCATGTCAAACATGTAATCAATTCAACCAGCACGTGCGAGCTGTGAGACTTCGGCGTAATTAACAACTAATCACTAATGAAAGCGAACAGACTGAGATGAACGTCATACAGAAAAACAAGGCTAAAGAATGAACTTATAAGCCTGTATGTATTCTTACATATTCTTTGAAGCGAGTCGACATTGAAATGTTTTATAGAACAGACGCTCGTGTTCGGAATTTTCTTTTGTCACCCAACTCTCACGTTTCACTTTAAACTCTTATGTTTCGTTACAACATGCTCTTCAAAGTTGTCTGGTGTTTGTTCTCATTCTTTCAGCAATTTATTTCAAATTTTAATTTTTCTATTAAAAGTTATTTTAAAGTCTACGCTCTAACGATCTCCCCTCTATAAGGTTTTTATTCTTGTTACGTAGTAATGTCTATATATATTTAAAAATAATGATTTAAACGCTATAAGATAAGCGAAGCGACAGAAGCCATTAGGCTTAACGTGTGTGATGAAAATCCGTTTAAAATTCACATATTTTTCTTTACATTCCTTTTAATTTGCTTGTTTTTGTTTCGTAAAAGTAATATTTCAGAATAATCTTTTATCTTCCACAACTTGCTGCTGAAGAGGCTTTTCGTACAGTACCAGAATACTTTTAATTTTATTGATCAAGTTAAACCCTGACGAAAGATCCCAGGGATTTTATCACAAATATTAGGCCTAATGTATAAACGTTGCTAATATAATATATTCTTGAAGTTGCATAGAACCAAGAAAAAAATATCCTTACCTCTACTTATGATCTATAATGTAGCAAACCATATAAACAACAAAATACTCATGAGGCCTAAGAATATCTTTTGATTGTTAGACATATTGAGCCCTAGTCTCTGAATCAAAGGACGACATTTTTGACAGCTACTGTGTTTCACATCATACAGTATATCCTAAGCTAGTTAGTGAAATAAGAACCACCTAGCGTTCATTAAAAATAGGACAATGAAGGGAAACAGAAGGCATTATGTGGATAAATTTCATTTGGTGTTCCATTATGTTTTACTCACTACATGCCGAAAGCAGGCGAATTGTGAGAAATCGTTTGGCCTAAAACATGTTATAACAAACAGTAATTATAAAGTATTGAACTGAATATATCAATGGCGTTTAGGGTTGTTTTGTTTTGTTTTTCCCTCAACGAGGACTACTTGCGTTAGCTGTCTCTAATGTCACAGTGAAAGACTAGAGGGAAGGCAACTAGTCATCACCACCCACCGTCAACTCTTGAGCTACTCTGTCACCAATGAATATTAGGATTGATAGTAACATTATAATGCTCCATGGCTGAAAGGGCGTGCATGTTTGGTGCGACGGGACTCGAACCATCACATTTTAACGGCCCTAACCACCTGGCCATGCTGGGTCGCAGTCATACGAATAAACAGACAGTCAAATAGACAAGCAGACAGTCAGATAGACAAGCAGACAGTCAGATAGACAAGAAGACAGTCAGATGGACAAATCAGTTAGAAAGTTAGCATTAATTGGTAAGAAAAATAAACAAACCTAGTTACGTATACACGAATCTCTATAAAACTCGATAATACATATAGTTGAAGAAACTGATTTGTTAAAACTTTTAGATAAACGTCACGTATTAAAGTTAAAGTTCGCTGAAACTGAAACTTTGTTTTCTTTCGTTTCGCGTCAAAAAGCCAGAGGTCAATAAAAAGCATTCAATGTTCTTAAAGCGATACTGAAAACGTTTTACTCCTTCCATTTTACATTCGGAGAAAGAACCATATTATGGATTCGTTTCAGAGTTCGTATTTTTTGTGTTCATTGGTGTCATACCTCACGCTTGTAACTTCTAATGTAAACACTTTAGTGGAGACTTGATTTCCGCTGAAACGACTTTAGTTTTTCTAAAATCGCTCTGAGAAAACCAAGCTGGTCGTTTGTCAGCTCAGAAACTACACATTAAAGTGACGAAATGGAACTAGTTTGTCGTCTAAGGACCTTTTGACTTTTGTAATATTCTACGTAAATGGAGAATGGACCTGAATATACACTACACATCATAAGCTGCTGACAGTGTTTTTCACTTTTGTTTTCACATTTCGCACAAAGCTACTTAAGGGCTATCTTTGCTAGCCGTCCTTAATTTAGCAGTGTAAGACTAGAGGGGAGGCAGCTAGTCATCACCACCCACCGCCACCTCTTGGGCTACTCTTTTACGAACGAATAGTGGGATTGATCGTAACATTATAATGCCCCCAAGACTGAAAGGTGGATCATGTTTGGTGAGAGGGGTATTCGAACCCGCGACCCTCAGATTACGAGTCGAATGCCTTAACCCACCTGGCCATGCCGGGCCCCGTGGACAGTGAATTTAACCCTTAAACAGCGGTCACCATCAACTTATGCTGCTACCTACAACATTCCCGCTGTTCTAAGGGTTAAGAACTGGTTACTAGGGTCATATTGGTTATCATAAAGTACCACAAACTTAAACATAAAGTACCCGTAACTAACCACAACTTATCACATAATATACAAAAACTAAATAAATAAAATACAAAACATATAAATATAATTTCAACAAGTACACTATACTAACTTGATATGTAATATGTTACATTGAGAACTGATGGCACACGGATAATGGAAATAAACATAATAACAGACCTATTGGATAACACACAATACTACCTAAAGGCACTGTGATGAGTTGATAAACCGGCTTAATCTCCAACGTAATGATCCATTTTGACGGTTTCTACAGATGAGTTTAGAATGTAGTTGTGATGAGTTGATAAACAGGCTTAATCTCCAACGTAATGATCCATTTTGACGGTTCATACAGATGAGTTTAGAATGTAGTTGTGATGAGTTGATAAACCGGCTTAATCTCCAACGTAATGATCCATTTTGACGGTTCGTACAGAAGAGTTTAGAATGTAGTTGTGATGAGTTGATAAACCGGCTTAATCTCCAACGTAATGATCCATTTTCACGGTTCGTACAGATGAGTTTAGAATGTAGTTGTGATGAGTTGATAAACAGGCTTAATCTCCAACGTAATGATCCATTTTGACAGATGAGTTTAGAATGTAGTTTTGTACGAGAATATTTGACCTTATTGTCTATTTCTGGCTATTTTACGGTCAGTTCGTGGTAATTAGCAAGACAAAGCTACTAAATACATACCATGATGTTTTTTACCACTTTTAGGTACATTCGAACCTTCTGGCCCTGAAATACTGTCAGAAAGTGGGTTCTATTAACTGAGATACTGTCAGAAAGTGGGTTTTATTAACTGAGATACTGTCAGAAAGTGGGTTCTATTAACTGAGATACTGTCATAAAGTGGGTTCTATTAACTGAGATACTGTCATAAAGTAAGTTCTTTTAACTGAGATACTGTCATAAAGTGGGTTCTATTAACTTAGATACTGTCATAAAGTGGGTTCTATTAACTGAGATACTGTCAGAAAGTGGGTTCTATTAACTTAGATACTGTCATAAAGTGGGTTCTATTAACTTAGATACTGTCATAAAGTGGGTTTTATTAACTGAGATACTGTCATAAAGTGGGTTCTATTAACTGAGATACTGTCATAAAGTGAGTTCTATTAACTTAGATACTGTCATAAAGTGGGTTCTATTAACTGAGATACTGTCATAAAGTGGGTTCTATTAACTGAGATACTGTCAGAATGTGGGTTCTATTAACTTAGATACTGTCATAAAGTGGGTTCTACTAACTGAGATACTGTCATAAAGTGGGTTCTCCTAACTGAGATACTGTCATAAAGTGGATTCTATTAACTGAGATACTGTCATGAAGTGGGTTCTATTAACTGAGATACTGTCATAAAGTTGGTTCTATTAACTGAGATACTGTCAGAAAGTGGGTTCTATTAACTGCGATACTGTCATAAAGTGGGTTCTATTAACTTAGATACTGTCAGAAAGTGGATTCTATTAACTTAGATACTGTCATAAAGTGTGTTCTATTAACTGAGATACTGTCAGAAAGTGGGTTCTATTAACTGAGATACTGTCATAAAATGGGTTCTATTAACTGAGATACTGTCATGAAGTGGGTTCTATTAACTGAGATACTGTCAGAAAGTGGGTTCTATTAATTTAGATACTGTCATAAAGTGGGTTCTATTAACTGAGATACTGTCATAAAGTGGGTTCTATTAACTGAGATACTGTCAGAAAGTGGGTTCTATTAACTGAGATACTGTCAGAAAGTGGGTTCTATTAACTAAGATACTGTCAGAAAGTGGGTTCTATTAACTGAGATACTGTCATAAAGTGAGTTCTATTAACTGAGATACTATCATAAACTGGGTTCTATTAACTGAGATACTGTCAGAAAGTGGGTTCTATTAACTGAGATACTGTCATAAAGTGAGTTCTATTAACTGAGATACTGTCATAAAGTGGGTTCTATTAACTTAGATACTGTCATAAAGTGGGTTCTATTAACTTAGATACTGTCAGAAAGTGGGTTCTATTAACTGAGATACTGTCATAAAGTGAGTTGTATTAACTGAGATACTGTCATAAAGTGGGTTCTATTAACTGAGATACTGTCATAAAGTTGGTTCTATTAACTGAGATACTGTCATAAAGTGGGTTCTATTAACTTAGATACCGTCATAAAGTGGGTTCTATTAACTTAGATACTGTCAGAAAGTGAGTTCTATTAACTGAGATACTGTCATAAAGTGGGTTCTATTAACTGAGATACTGTAATAAAGTTGGTTCTATTAACTGAGATACTGTCAGAAAGTGGGTTCTATTAACTGCGATACTGTCATAAAGTGGGTTCTATTAACTTAGATACTGTCATAAAGTTGGTTCTATTAACTGAGATACTGTCAGAAAGTGGGTTCTATTAACTGCGATACTGTCATAAAGGGGGTTCTATTAACTGAGATACTGTCATAAAGTAAGTTATTTTAACTGAGATACTGTCATAAAGTGGGTTCTATTAACTTAGATACTGTCATAAAGTGGGTTCTATTAACTGAGATACTGTCAGAAAGTGGGTTCTATTAACTTAGATACTGTCATAAAGTGGGTTCTATTAACTTAGATACTGTCATAAAGTGGGTTTTATTAACTGAGATACTGTCATAAAGTGGGTTCTATTAACTGAGATACTGTCATAAAGTGAGTTCTATTAACTTAGATACTGTCATAAAGTGGGTTCTATTAACTGAGATACTGTCATAAAGTGGGTTCTATTAACTGAGATACTGTCAGAATGTGGGTTTTATTAACTGAGATACTGTCAAAAAGTGGGTTCTATTAACTTAGATACTGTCATAAAGTGGGTTCTACTAACTGAGATACTGTCATAAAGTGGGTTCTCCTAACTGAGATACTGTCATAAAGTGGATTCTATTAACTGAGATACTGTCATAAAGTGGGTTCTATTAACTGAGATACTGTCATAAAGTTGGTTCTATTAACTTAGATACTGTCAGAAAGTGGATTCTATTAACTTAGATACTGTCATAAAGTGTGTTCTATTAACTGAGATACTGTCAGAAAGTGGGTTCTATTAACTGAGATACTGTCATAAAGTGGGTTCTATTAACTGAGATACTGTCATGAAGTGGGTTCTATTAACTGAGATACTGTCAGAAAGTGGGTTCTATTAATTTAGATACTGTCATAAAGTGGGTTCTATTAACTGAGATACTGTCAGAAAGTGGGTTCTATTAACTGAGATACTGTCAGAAAGTGGGTTCTATTAACTAAGATACTGTCAGAAAGTGGGTTCTATTAACTGAGATACTGTCATAAAGTGGGTTCTATTAACTTAGATACTGTCATAAAGTGGGTTCTATTAACTGAGATACTGTCAGAAAGTGGGTTCTATTAACTGAGATACTCTCAGAATGTGGGTTCTATTAACTAAGATACTCTCAGAATGTGGGTTCTATTAACTGAGATACTGTCAGAAAGTGGGTTCTATTAACTTAGATACTGTCAGAAAGTGGGTTCTATTAACTGAGATACTGTCATAAAGTGAGTTCTATTAACTTAGATACTGTCATAAAGTGGGTTCTATTAACTGAGATACTGTCATAAAGTTGGTTCTATTAACTGAGATACTGTCATAAAGTGGGTTCTATTAACTTAGATACCGTCATAAAGTGGGTTCTATTAACTTAGATACTGTCAGAAAGTGGGTTCTATTAACTGAGATACTGTCATAAAGTGGATTCTATTAACTGAGATACTGTCATAAAGTGGGTTCTATTAACTGAGATACTGTCATAAAGTTGGTTCTATTAACTGAGATACTGTCAGAAAGTGGGTTCTATTAACTGAGATACTGTCAGAAAGTGGGTTCTATTAACTGAGATACTGTCAGAAAGTGGGTTCTATTAACTGAGATACTGTCAGAAAGTGGGTTCTATTAACTGAGATACTGTCATAAAGTGGGTTCTATTAACTGAGATACTGTCATAAAGTGGGTTCTATTAACTTAGATACCGTCATAAAGTGGGTTCTATTAACTTAGATACTGTCAGAAAGTGGGTTCTATTAACTGAGATACTGTCATAAAGTGGATTCTATTAACTGAGATACTGTCATAAAGTGGGTTCTATTAACTGAGATACTGTCATAAAGTGGATTCTATTAACTGAGATACTGTCATAAAGTGGGTTTTATTTACTTAGATACTGTCATAAAGTGGGTTCTATTAACGGAGATACTGTCATAAAGTGGGTTCTATTAATTGAGATACTGTCAGAAAGTGGGTTCTATTAACTGAGATACTGTCATAAAGTGGGTTCTATTAACTGAGATACTGTCATAAAGTGGGTTCTATTAACTGAGATACTGTCAGAAAGTGGGTTCTATTAACTTAGATACTGGCATAAAGTGGATTCTATTAACTGAGATACTGTCATAAAGTGGGTTCTATTAACTTAGATACTGTCATAAAGTGGGTTCTATTAACTGAGATACTGTCATAAAGTGGGTTCTATTAACTGAGATACTGTCAGAAAGTGGGTTCTATTAACTGAGATACTGTCAGAAAGTGGGTTCTATTAACTGAGATACTGTCAGAAAGTGGGTTCTATTAACTAAGATACTGTCAGAAAGTGGGTTCTATTAACTGAGATACTGTCATAAAGTGAGTTCTATTAACTGAGATACTGTCATAAAGTGGGTTCTATTAACTGAGATACTGTCAAAAAGTGGGTTCTATTAACTGAGATACTGTCATAAAGTGAGTTCTATTAACTGAGATACTGTCATAAAGTGGGTTCTATTAACTTAGATACTCTCAGAATGTGGGTTCTATTAACTGAGATACTGTCATAAAGTGGGTTCTATTAACTGAGATACTGTCATAAAGTGGGTTCTATTAACTTAGATACTGTCATAAAGTGGGTTCTATTAACTGAGATACTGTCAGAAAGTGGGTTCTATTAACTGAGATACTGTCAGAAAGTGGGTTCTATTAACTGAGATACTGTCATAAAGTGAGTTCTATTAACTGAGATACTGTCATAAAGTGGGTTCTATTAACTGAGATACTGTCATAAAGTTGGTTCCATTAACTGAGATACTGTCATAAAGTGGGTTCTATTAACTTAGATACCGTCATAAAGTGGGTTCTATTAACTTAGATACTGTCATAAAGTTGGTTCTATTAACTGAGATACTGTCAGAAAGTGGGTTCTATTAACTGCGATACTGTCATAAAGTGGGTTCTATTAACTTAGATACTGTCATAAAGTTGGTTCTATTAACTGAGATACTGTCAGAAAGTGGGTTCTATTAACTGCGATACTGTCATAAAGGGGGTTCTATTAACTTAGATACTGTCATAAAGTGGATTCTATTAACTTAGATACTGTCATAAAGTTGGTTCTATTAACTGAGATACTGTCAGAAAGTGGGTTATATTAACTTAGATACTGTCATAAAGTGGGTTTTATTAACTTAGATACTGTCATAAAGTGGGTTCTATTAACTGAGATACTGTCAGAAAGTGGGTTCTATTAACTGAGATACTGTCATAAAGTGGGTTCTATTAACTGAGATACTGTCATAAAGTGGGTTCTATTAATTGAGATACTGTCATAAAGTGGATTCTATTAACTGAGATACTGTCATAAAGTGGGTTTTATTTACTTAGATACTGTCATAAAGTGGGTTCTATTAACTGAGATACTGTCATAAAGTGGGTTCTATTAATTGAGATACTGTCATAAAGTGGGTTCTATTAACTGAGATACTGTCAGAAATTGGGTTCTATTAACTTAGATACTGTCAGAAAGTGGGTTCTATTGACTGAGATACTGTCAGAAAGTGGTTTCTATTAACTTAGATACTGTCAGAAAGTGGATTCTATTTACTGAGATACTGTCAGAAAGTGGGTTCTATTAACTGAGATACTGTCAGAAAGTGGGTTCTATTAACTGAGATACTGTCATAAAGTGGGTTCTATTAACTGAGATACTGACAGAAAGTGGGTTCTATTAACTGAGATACTGTCATAAAGTGGATTCTATTAACTGAGATACTGTCATAAAGTGGGTTTTATTTACTTAGATACTGTCATAAAGTGGGTTCTATTAACGGAGATACTGTCATAAAGTGGGTTCTATTAATTGAGATACTGTCATAAAGTGGGTTCTATTAACTGAGATACTGTCAGAAAGTGGGTTCTATTAACTTAGATACTGTCAGAAAGTGGGTTCTATTGACTGAGATACTGTCAGAAAGTGGTTTCTATTAACTTAGATACTGTCAGAAAGTGGATTCTATTAACTGAGATACTGTCAGAAAGTGGGTTCTATTAACTGAGATACTGTCAGAAAGTGGGTTCTATTAACTGAGATACTGTCATAAAGTGGGTTCTATTAACTGAGATACTGTCATAAAGTGGGTTCTATTAACTGAGATACTGTCAGAAAGTGGGTTCTATTAACTTAGATACTGGCATAAAGTGGATTCTATTAACTGAGATACTGTCATAAAGTGGGTTCTATTAACTTAGATACTGTCATAAAGTGGGTTCTATTAACTGAGATACTGTCATAAAGTGGGTTCTATTAACTGAGATACTGTCAGAAAGTGGGTTCTATTAACTGAGATACTGTCAGAAAGTGGGTTCTATTAACTGAGATACTGTCAGAAAGTGGGTTCTATTAACTAAGATACTGTCAGAAAGTGGGTTCTATTAACTGAGATACTGTCATAAAGTGAGTTCTATTAACTGAGATACTGTCATAAAGTGGGTTCTATTAACTGAGATACTGTCAAAAAGTGGGTTCTATTAACTGAGATACTGTCATAAAGTGAGTTCTATTAACTGAGATACTGTCATAAAGTGGGTTCTATTAACTTAGATACTGTCATAAAGTGGGTTCTATTAACTGAGATACTGTCAGAAAGTGGGTTCTATTAACTGAGATACTCTCAGAATGTGGGTTATATTAACTGAGATACTGTCATAAAGTGGGTTCTATTAACTGAGATACTGTCATAAAGTGGGTTCTATTAACTTAGATACTGTCAGAAAGTGGGTTCTATTAACTGAGATACTGTCATAAAGTGAGTTCTATTAACTGAGATACTGTCATAAAGTGGGTTCTATTAACTGAGATACTGTCATAAAGTTGGTTCCATTAACTGAGATACTGTCATAAAGTGGGTTCTATTAACTTAGATACCGTCATAAAGTGGGTTCTATTAACTTAGATACTGTCATAAAGTTGGTTCTATTAACTGAGATACTGTCAGAAAGTGGGTTCTATTAACTGCGATACTGTCATAAAGTGGGTTCTATTAACTTAGATACTGTCATAAAGTTGGTTCTATTAACTGAGATACTGTCAGAAAGTGGGTTCTATTAACTGCGATACTGTCATAAAGGGGGTTCTATTAACTTAGATACTGTCATAAAGTGGATTCTATTAACTTAGATACTGTCATAAAGTTGGTTCTATTAACTGAGATACTGTCAGAAAGTGGGTTATATTAACTTAGATACTGTCATAAAGTGGGTTTTATTAACTTAGATACTGTCATAAAGTGGGTTCTATTAACTGAGATACTGTCAGAAAGTGGGTTCTATTAACTGAGATACTGTCATAAAGTGGGTTCTATTAACTGAGATACTGTCATAAAGTGGGTTCTATTAATTGAGATACTGTCATAAAGTGGATTCTATTAACTGAGATACTGTCATAAAGTGGGTTTTATTTACTTAGATACTGTCATAAAGTGGGTTCTATTAACTGAGATACTGTCATAAAGTGGGTTCTATTAACTGAGATACTGTCATAAAGTGGGTTCTATTAACTGAGATACTGTCAGAAAGTGGGTTCTATTAACTGAGATACTGTCAGAAAGTTGGTTCTATTAACTGAGATACTGTCAGAAAGTGGGTTCTATTAACTGAGATACTGTCAGAAAGTGGGTTCTATTAACTTAGATACTGTCATAAAGTTGGTTCTATTAACTGAGATACTGTCAGAAAGTGGGTTCTATTAACTGCGATACTGTCATAAAGGGGGTTCTATTAACTTAGATACTGTCAGAAAATGGGTTCTATTAACTGAGATACTGTCATAAAGTGGATTCTATTAACTGAGATACTGTCATAAAGTGGGTTCTATTAACTGAGATACTGTCATAAAGTTGGTTCTATTAACTGAGATACTGTCAGAAAGTGGGTTCTATTAACTTAGATACTGTTATAAAGTGGGTTCTATTAACTTAAATACTGTCATAAAGTGGGTTCTATTAACTGAGATACTGTCATAAAGTGGGTTCTATTAACTTAGATACTGTCAGAAAGTGGGTTCTATTGACTGAGATACTGTCAGAAAGTGGTTTCTATTAACTTAGATACTGTCAGAAAGTGGATTCTATTTACTGAGATACTGTCAGAAAGTGGGTTCTATTAACTGAGATAGTGTCATAAAGTGGGTTCTATTAACTGAGATACTGTCATAAAGTGGGTTCTATTAACTGAGATACTGTCATAAAGTGGGTTCTATTAACTGAGATACTGTCAGAAAGTGGGTTCTATTAACTTAGATACTGGCATAAAGTGGATTCTATTAACTGAGATACTGTCATAAAGTGGGTTCTATTAACTTAGATACTGTCATAAAGTGGGTTCTATTAACTGAGATACTGTCATAAAGTGGGTTCTATTAACTGAGATACTGTCAGAAAGTGGGTTCTATTAACTGAGATACTGTCAGAAAGTGGGTTCTATTAACTGAGATACTGTCAGAAAGTGGGTTCTATTAACTAAGATACTGTCAGAAAGTGGGTTCTATTAACTGAGATACTGTCATAAAGTGAGTTCTATTAACTGAGATACTGTCATAAAGTGGGTTCTATTAACTGAGATACTGTCAAAAAGTGGGTTCTATTAACTGAGATACTGTCATAAAGTGAGTTCTATTAACTGAGATACTGTCATAAAGTGGGTTCTATTAACTTAGATACTGTCATAAAGTGGGTTCTATTAACTGAGATACTGTCAGAAAGTGGGTTCTATTAACTGAGATACTCTCAGAATGTGGGTTCTATTAACTGAGATACTGTCATAAAGTGGGTTCTATTAACTGAGATACTGTCATAAAGTGGGTTCTATTAACTTAGATACTGTCAGAAAGTGGGTTCTATTAACTGAGATACTGTCATAAAGTGAGTTCTATTAACTGAGATACTGTCATAAAGTGGGTTCTATTAACTGAGATACTGTCATAAAGTGGGTTCTATTAACTTAGATACTGTCATAAAGTGAGTTCTATTAACTTAGATACTGTCATAAAGTGGGTTCTATTAACTGAGATACTGTCAGAAAGTGGGTTCTATTAACTGAGATACTGTCAGAATGTGGGTTCTATTAACTGAGATACTCTCAGAATGTGGGTTCTATTAACTGAGATACTGTCAGAAAGTGGGTTCTATTAACTTAGATACTGTCAGAAAGTGGGTTCTATTAACTGAGATACTGTCATAAAGTGAGTTCTATTAACTGAGATACTGTCATAAAGTGGGTTCTATTAACTTAGATACCGTCATAAAGTGGGTTCTATTAACTTAGATACCGTCATAAAGTGGGTTCTATTAACTGAGATACTGTCATAAAGTGAGTTCTATTAACTTAGATACTGTCAGAAAGTGGGTTCTATTGACTGAGATACTGTCAGAAAGTGGTTTCTATTAACCTTGATACTGTCAGAAAGTGGATTCTATTAACTGAGATACTGTCAGAAAGTGGGTTCTATTAACTGAGATACTGTCATAAAGTGGGTTCTATTAACTGAGATACTGTCATAAAGTGGGTTCTATTAACTGAGATACTGTCATAAAGTGGGTTCTATTAACTGAGATACTGTCATAAAGTGGGTTCTATTAACTTAGATACTGTCATAAAGTGGATTCTATTAACTGAGATACTGTCATAAAGTGGGTTCTATTAACTTAGATACTGTCATAAAGTGGGTTCTATTAACTGAGATACTGTCATAAAGTGGGTTCTATTAACTGAGATACTGTCATAAAGTGGGTTCTATTAACTGAGATACTGTCATAAAGTGGGTTCTATTAACTGAGATACTGTCAGAAAGTGGGTTCTATTGACTGAGATACTGTCAGAAAGTGGATTCTATTAACTGAGATACTGTCAGAAAGTGGGTTCTATTAACTTAGATACTGTCAGAAAGTGGGTTCTATTAACTGAGATACTGTCAGAAAGTAGGTTATATTAACTGAGATACTGTCAGAAAGTGGGTTCTATTAACTGAGATACTGTCATAAAGTGAGTTCTATTAACTGAGATACTGTCATAAAGTGGGTTCTATTAACTGAGATACTGTCAGAAAGTGGGTTCTATTAACTGAGATACTGTCATAAAGTGGGTTCTATTAACTGAGATACTGTCATAAAGTGGGTTCTATTAACTGAGATACTGTCATAAAGTGGGTTCTATTAACTGAGATACTGTCAGAAAGTGGGTTCTATTGACTGAGATACTGTCATAAAGTGGGTTCTATTAACTGAGATACTGTCATAAAGTGGGTTCTATTAACTGAGATACTGTCATAAAGTGGGTTCTATTAACTGAGATACTGTCATAAAGTGGGTTCTATAAACTGAGATACTGTCAGAAAGTGGGTTCTATTAACTGAGATACTGTCATAAAGTGGGTTCTATTAACCCTTATACTGTACAGTTTTTTCACACTATTTTGTTAAGTAACTTATTCAGAAGTGATTGGATGTTTTAGAAAACTTGATGGACTTAGATATAATATCATTCCTCACTGTCCTATCACACATGATTCATGTCATTCGATAACGAAGGACATACAGACATATTTTCGTATTTTTTTAGAATCGAGTATGATTGATGCTGCTCGACGGAGATACGCCCTCTCGTGAGTGCACCTCTTATTATTAATAGTAAGGGCCAAACGTGGTTTAACGGTTACCGTCCCGGGTTTTGGATCCTATAGCTTACGTTTTGCATCCACATACTGCAAGGAATTAGTGTTGTTTCTAAATTTATAGTGATATGTGCATTATAAAAGTGTGGTCAAATTCCACTGTTAGCTTAGAGTAGTCCAAGAGTTGGTCGAGGGTGTTGATGTCTAGCTGCCTTTGTTCTACAAAATCAGCTTTATGAATTATCTGTTGAAGTATTAATAGTAACTGCTGGGTCTGGCTTTGTAATAAGAGAGCTGGTTTGTGATGTGTAATGTTCCGGTCCCGCGGCCCCTTTACGTAAAAAAAACCCAACAACAAACCCATCGTGCTTCACGGGGAAACGTTATAAGAGTGACAATCAAATTTCACACTTGACAGTGAATGTTGTTGACTACCTAGTGCGAGTTTTGTCGTGACTTATTTCGAGCTAACAGATGTCGAGTCTGATTAAATCTTCTGGACGTATGATGAATTTATTTGAATATTTCGCAGCACTGCGACAACTACACAACCGTGATAAATAATTCACTTACAAGAAATATTTCAAAAGCAACGTCAGTTCTAATGCGATGTGAAAATTAGATTTCGATCGGTTAACTAGCCCGAGCTACTCGACCTTACGAGAATCGTGGTTCGACAGTAGTGTCAGATATGAAGGATAAACGAAGAGAGGTGACAGGTAATTCGTTAGACAGAACGAGCAAGAAAAGTGGAGTTTGATATTATTAATGAACCATAAGTTTTAAAAGACTTTTCGGAGAAACTAAATTTCTTTAAAAAATATTACACCTGAATTTACTTTTATCTACACCGAACGTAAGTAAACTATCAAATAATTATAAATGTTACGGGAGCTTGTTTGGTTTTAAATATCGCGTAAAGCTACAGAAGAGCTATCTGCGCTAGCCGTCCCTAATGTAGCAGTGTGAGACTCGAGGGAAGGCAACTAGTGATCATCACTTACCGCGAACCCTTGGGCTACTCTTTTACCAACAAATAGTTGGATTGACCGAGAATTATAACGCCCGTAAAGGTGAAAGGGCGAACAATTATGGTGTGACAGGGATTCGAACCTGCGACCCTCAGATTGCTAGTCGAGTGCCTTTACCACCTGCCTTGCCAGGCCGTTAGGAAAATTCATTCTTCATTTATAAGATCGTGAATTCGAAGCTTTCGTTTGTTTTTTGTTCTTTTAATATCCAAGCTACGAATCTTACGAAAGATACGTGTATCTCTTACACAGAAATTAATAAAGTATATCTAGTGCTAAAATCAGAGAAATTATAACAATACTATAAAGTACATAAACAATTATTGTAGAGTAGTTAAAACAATATTATAAAGTACGTAAACAATTATTGTAGAGTAGTTAAAACAATATTATAAAGTACGTAAACAATTATTGTAGAGTAGTTAAAACAATATTATAAAGTACGTAAACAATTATTGTAGAGTAATTACAACAATACTATAAAGTACGTAAACAATTATTGTAGAGTAATTACAACAATACTATAAAGTACGTAAACAATTATTGTAGAGTAATTACAACAATACTATAAAGTACGTAAACAATTATTGTAGAGTAGTTAAAACAATATTATAAAGTACGTAAACAATTATTGTAGAGTAATTACAACAATACTATAAAGTACGTAAACAATTATTGTAGAGTAATTACAACAATACTATAAAGTACGTAAACAATTATTGTAGAGTTATTATAACAATACTATAAAGTACGTAAACAATTATTGTAGAGTAGTTAAAACAATATTATAAAGTACGTAAACAATTATTGTAGAGTAGTTAAAACAATATTATAAAGTACGTAAACAATTATTGTAGAGTAATTACAACAATACTATAAAGTACGTAAACAATTATTGTAGAGTAATTACAACAATACTATAAAATTACGTAAACAATTATTGTAGAGTAATTACAACAATACTATAAAGTACGTAAACAATTATTGTAGAGTAATTACAACAATACTATAAAGTACGTAAACAATTATTGTAGAGTAATTACAACAATACTATAAAGTACGTAAACAATTATTGTAGAGTAGTTAAAACAATATTATAAAGTACGTAAACAATTATTGTAGAGTAATTACAACAATACTATAAAGTACGTAAACAATTATTGTAGAGTAATTACAACAATACTATAAAGTACGTAAACAATTATTGTAGAGTAATTACAACAATACTATAAAGTACGTAAACAATTATTGTGGAGTAATTACAACAATACTATAAAGTACGTAAAACAATTATTGTGGAGTAATTACAACAATACTATAAAGGTACGTAAACAATTATTGTAGAGTAATTACAACAATACTATAAAGTACGTAAACAATTATTGTAGAGTAATTACAACAATACTATAAAGTACGTAAACAATTATTGTAGAGTAATTACAACAATACTATAAAGTACGTAAACAATTATTGTAGAGTAATTACAACAATACTATAAAGTAGGTAAACAATTATTGTAGAGTAATTACAACAATACTATAAAGTACGTAAACAATTATTGTAGAGTAATTACAACAATACTATAAAGTGCGTAAACAATTATTGTAGAGTAATTACAACAATACTATAAAGGTACGTAAACAATTATTGTGGAGTAATTACAACAATACTATAAAGTACGTAAACAATTATTGTAGAGTAATTACAACAATACTATAAAGTTACGTAAACAATTATTGTAGAGTAATTACAACAATACTATAAAGTACGTAAACAATTATTGTAGAGTAATTATAACAATACTGTAAAGTACGTAAACAATTAGTGTAGAGTAATTATAACAATACTATAAAGTACGTAAACAATTATTGTAGAGTAATTATAACAATACTGTAAAGTACGTAAACAATTATTGTAGAGTAATTATAACAATACTGTAAAGTACGTAAACAATTATTGTAGAGTAATTATAACAATACTGTAAAGTACGTAAACAATTATTGTAGAGTAATTATAACATCACTGTAAAGTATGTAAACAATTATTGTAGAGTTATTATAACAATACTGTAAAGTATGTAAACAATTACTGTAGAGTAATTATAACAATACTATAAAGTACGTAAACAATTATTGTAGAGTTATTATAACAATACTGTAAAGTATGTAAACAATTATTGTAGAGTAATTATAACAATACTATAAAGTATGTAAACAATTATTGTAGAGTAATTATAACAATACTGTAAAGTATGTAATCAATTATTGTAGAGTAATTATAAAAATACTGTAAAGTACGTAAACAATTATTCTAGAGTAATTATAACAATACTGTAAAGTATGTAAACAATTATTGTAAAGTAATTATAACAATACTGTAAAGTATGTAAACAATTATTGTAAAGTAATTATAACAATTCTGTAAAGTACGGAAACAATAATTGTATAGTAATTATAACAATACTATAAAGTACGTAAACAATTATTGTAGAATAATTACAACAATACTATAAAGTACGTAAACAATTATTGTAGAGTAATTACAACAATACTATAAAGTACGTAAACAATTATTGTAGAGTAATTATAACAATACTGTAAAGTACGTAAACAATTATTGTAGAGTAATTATAACAATACTATAAAATACGTAAACAATTATTGTAGAGTAATTATAACAATACTGTAAAGTACGTAAACAATTATTGTAGAGTAATTATAACAATACTGTAAAGTATGTAAACAATTATTGTAGAGTAATTATAACAATACTGTAAAGTATGTAAACAATTATTGTAGAGTAATTATAACATCACTGTAAAGTATGTAAACAATTATTGTACAGTAATTATAACAATACTGTAAAGTATGTAAACAATTATTGTAGAGTAATTATAACAATACTATAAAGTACGTAAACAATTATTGTAGAGTAATTACAACAATACTATAAAGTACGTAAACAATTATTGTAGAGTAATTACAACAATACTATAAAGTAATGTAAACAATTATTGTAGAGTAATTACAACAATACTATAAAGTACGTAAACAATTATTGTAGAGTAATTACAACAATACTATAAAGTACGTAAACAATTATTGTAGAGTAATTACAACAATAATATAAAGTACGTAAACAATTATTGTAGAGTAATTATAACAATACTGTAAAGTACGTAAACAATTATTGTAGAGTAATTATAACAATACTGTAAAGTATGTAAACAATTATTGTAGAGTAATTATAACAATACTGTAAAGTACGTAAACAATTATTGTAGAGTAATTATAACATCACTGTAAAGTATGTAAACAATTATTGTAGAGTAATTATAACAATACTTTAAAGTAAGTAAACAATTATCGTAGAGTAATTATAACAATACTGTAAAGTACGTAAACAATTATTGTAGAGTAATTATAACAATACTATAAAGTACGTAAACAATTATTGTAGAGTAATTATAACATTACTGTAAAGTACGTAAACAATTATTGTAGAGTAATTATAACAATACTGTAAAGTACGTAAACAATTATTGTAGAGTAATTATAACATCACTGTAAAGTATGTAAACAATTATTGTAGAGTAGTTAAAACAATATTATAGAGTGCGTAAACAATTATTGTAGAGTAATTATAACAATACTGTATAGTACGTAAACAATTATTGTAGAGTAATTATAACATCACTGTAAAGTATGTAAACAATTATTGTAGAGTTATTATAACAATACTGTAAAGTATGTAAACAATTATTGTAGAGTTATTATAACAATACTGTAAAGTATGTAAACAATTACTGTAGAGTAATTATAACAATACTATAAAGTATGTAAACAATTATTGTAGAGTAATTATAACAATACTGTAAAGTATGTAATCAGTTATTGTAGAGTAATTATAACAATACTGTAAAGTCTGTAAACAATTATTCTAGAGTAATTATAACAATACTGTAAAGTATGTAAACAATTATTGTAAAGTAATTATAACAATACTGTAAAGTATGTAAACAATTATTGTAAAGTAATTATAACAATACTGTAAAGTACGTAAACAATTATTGTACAGTAATTACAACAATAATATAAAGTACGTAAACAATTATTGTAGAGTAATTATAACAATACTGTAAAGTACGTAAACAATTATTGTAGAGTAATTATAACAATACTATAAAGTACGTAAACAATTATTGTAGAGTAATTATAACAATACTGTAAAGTACGTAAACAATTATTGTAGAGTAATTATAACAATACTGTAAAGTACGTAAACAATTATTGTAGAGTAATTATAACATCACTGTAAAGTATGTAAACAATTATTGTAGAGTAATTATAACAATACTGTAATGTATGTAAACAATTATTGTAGAGTAATTATTACAATACTGTAAAGTACGTAAACAATTATTGTAGAGTAATTATAACAATACTATAAAGTACGTAAACAATTATTGTAGAGTAATTATAACAATATTGTAAAGTACGTAAACAATTATTGTAGAGTAATTATAACAATACTGTAAAGTACGTAAACAATTATTGTAGAGTAATTATAACATCACTGTAAAGTATGTAAACAATTATTGTAGAGTAGTTAAAACAATATTATAAAGTGCGTAAACAATTTTTGTAGAGTAATTATAACAATACTGTAAAGTACGTAAACAATTGTTGTAGAGTAATTATAACATCACTGTAAAGTATGTAAACAATTATTGTAGAGTTATTATAACAATACTGTAAAGTATGTAAACAATTATTGTAGAGTTATTATAACAATACTGTAAAGTAGGTAAACAATTACTGTAGAGTAATTATAACAATACTGTAAAGTACGTAAACAATTATTGTAGAGTAATTATAACAATACTGTAAAGTACGTAAACAATTATTGTAGAGTAATTATAACATCACTGTAAAGTATGTAAACAATTATTGTAGAGTAGTTAAAACAATACTATAAAGTGCGTAAACAATTATAGTAGAGTAATTATAACATCACTGTAAAGTATGTAAACAATTATTGTAGAGTTATTATAACAATACTGTAAAGTATGTAAACAATTATTGTAGAGTTATTATAACAATACTGTAAAGTGGGTAAACAATTACTGTAGAGTAATTATAACAATACTGTAAAAATTGCGTAAACAATTATTGTAGAGTAATTATAACAATACTGTAAAGTACGTAAACAATTATTGTAGAGTAATTATAACATCACTGTAAAGTATGTAAACAATTATTGTAGAGTAGTTAAAACAATACTATAAAGTGCGTAAACAATTATTGTAGAGTAATTATAACAATACTGTAAAGTACGTAAACAATTATTGTAGAGTAATTATAACATCACTGTAAAGTATGTAAACAATTATTGTAGAGTTATTATAACAATTCTGTAAAGTATGTAAACAATTATTGTAGAGTTATTATAACAATACTGTAAAGTATGTAAACAATTACTGTAGAGTAATTATAACAATACTATAAAGTACGTAAACAATTATTGTAGAGTTATTATAACAATACTGTAAAGTATGTAAACAATTATTGTAGAGTAATTATAACAATACTATAAAGTATGTAAACAATTATTGTAGAGTAATTATAACAATACTGTAAAGTATGTAATCAATTATTGTAGAGTAATTATAAAAATACTGTAAAGTACGTAAACAATTATTCTAGAGTAATTACAACAATACTATAAAGCACGTAAACAATTATTGTAGAGTAATTACAACAATACTATAAAGTACGTAAACAATTATTGTAGAGTAATTATAACAATACTGTAAAGTACGTAAACAATTATTGTAGAGTAATTATAGCAATACTATAAAATACGTAAACAATTATTGTAGAGTAATTATAACAATACTGTAAAGTACGTAAACAATTATTGTAGAGTAATTATAACAATACTGTAAAGTATGTAAACAATTATTGTAGAGTAATTATAACAATACTGTAAAGTACGTAAACAATTATTGTAGAGTAATTATAACATCACTGTAAAGTATGTAAACAATTATTGTAAAGTAGTTAAAACAATATTATAAAGTGCGTAAACAATTATTGTAGAGTAATTACAACAATAATATAAAGTACGTAAACAATTATTGTAGAGTAATTATAACAATACTGTAAAGTACGTAAACAATTATTGTAGAGTAATTATAACAATACTATAAAGTACGTAAACAATTATTGTAGAGTAATTATAACAATACTGTAAAGTATGTAAACAATTATTGTAGAGTAATTATAACAATACTGTAAAGTACGTAAACAATTATTGTAGAGTAATTATAACATCACTGTAAAGTATGTAAACAATTATTGTAGAGTAATTATAACATCACTGTAAAGTATGTAAACAATTATTGTAGAGTAAGTAAACAATTATCGTAGAGTAATTATAACAATACTGTAAAGTACGTAAACAATTATTGTAGAGTAATTATAACAATACTATAAAGTACGTAAACAATTATTGTAGAGTAATTATAACAATACTGTAAAGTACGTAAACAATTATTGTAGAGTAATTATAACAATACTGTAAAGTACGTAAACAATTATTGTAGAGTAATTATAACATCACTGTAAAATTATGTAAACAATTATTGTGGAGTAGTTAAAACAATATTATAAAGTGCGTAAACAATTATTGTAGAGTAATTATAACAATACTGTAAAGTACGTAAAACAATTATTGTAGAGTAATTATAACATCACTGTAAAGTATGTAAACAATTATTGTAGAGTTATTATAACAATACTGTAAAGTATGTAAACAATTATTGTAGAGTTATTATAACAATACTGTAATGTAGGTAAACAATTACTGTAGAGTAATTATAACAATACTGTAAAGTACGTAAACAATTATTGTAGAGTAATTATAACATCACTGTAAAGTATGTAAACAATTATTGTAGAGTAGTTAAAACAATATTATAAAGTGCGTAAACAATTATTGTAGAGTAATTATAACAATACTGTGAAGTACGTAAACAATTATTGTAGAGTAATTATAACATCACTGTAAAGTATGTAAACAATTATTGTAGAGTTATTATAACAATACTGTAAAGTATGTAAACAATTATTGTAGAGTTATTATAACAATACTGTAAAGTATGTAAACAATTACTGTAGAGTTATTATAACAATACTGTAAAGTATGTAAACAATTATTGTAGAGTAATTATAACAATACTATAAAGTATGTAAACAATTATTGTAGAGTAATTATAACAATACTGTAAAGTATGTAATCAGTTATTGTAGAGTAATTATAACAATACTGTAAAGTACGTAAACAATTATTCTAGAGTAATTATAACAATACTGTAAAGTATGTAAACAATTATTGTAAATTAATTATAACAATACTGTAAAGTATGTAAACAATTATTGTAAAGTAATTATAACAATACTGTAAAGTACGGAAACAATAATTGTAGAGTAATTATAACAATACTGTAAATTATGTAAACAATGGGTCTAGAGCAATTACAACAATACTGAAAAATATATTAACCGTTTTTGTAGCTTAATTGTAGCAATACTGTAAAATACATAAACAATTATTTTAGAGTAATTATAACAATACCGTAAAGTATGTAAACAATTATTGTAAAGTAATTATAACAATACTGTAAAGTATGTAAACAATTATTGTAGAGTAATTATAACAATACTCTAAAGTATGTAATCAATTATTGTAAAGTAATTATAACAATACTGTAAAGTATGTAAACAATTATTGTAAAGTAATTATATTAATACTGTAAAGTATATAAACAATTATTGTAAAGTAATTATAACAATACTGTAAAGTATGTAAACAATTATTGTAAAGTAATTATAACAATACTGTAAAGTACGGAAACAATAATTGTAGAGTAATTATAACAATACTGTAAAGTATGTAAACAATTATTGTAAAGTAATTATAACAATACTGTAAAGTATGTAAACAATTATTGTAGAGTAATTATAACAATACTGTAAAGTATGTAAACAATTATTGTAAAGTAATTATAACAGTACTGTAAAGTATGTAAACAATTATTGTAAAGTAATTATAACAGTACTGTAAAGTATGTAAACAATTATTGTAAAGTAATTATAACAATACTGTAAAGTATGTAAACAATTATTCTAGAGTAATTATAACAATACTGTAAAGTATGTAAACAATTATTGTAAAGTAATTATAACAATACTGTAAAGCATGTAAACAATTATTGTAGAGAAATTATATTAATACTGTAAAGTATGTAAACAATTATTGTAAAGTAATTATAACATGACTGTAAAGTACGTAAACAATTATTCTAGAGTAATTATAACAATACTGTAAAGTACGGAAACAATAATTGTAGAGTAATTATAACAATACTGTAAAGTACGTAAACAATTATTGTAGAGTAATTATAACAATACTGTAAAGTACGTAAACAATTATTGTAGAGTAATTATAACAATACTGTAAAGTACGTAAACAATTATTGTAGAGTAATTATAACATCACTGTAAAGTATGTAAACAATTATTGTAGAGTAGTTAAAACAATATTATAAAGTGCGTAAACAATTATTGTAGAGTAATTATAACAATACTGTAAAGTACGTAAACAATTATTGTAGAGTAATTATAACATCACTGTAAAGTATGTAAACAATTATTGTAGAGTTATTATAACAATACTGTAAAGTATGTAAACAATTATTGTAGAGTTATTATAACAATACTGTAAAGTAGGTAAACAATTACTGTAGAGTAATTATAACAATACTGTAAAGTACGTAAACAATTATTGTAGAGTAATTATAACAATACTGTAAAGTACGTAAACAATTATTGTAGAGTAATTATAACATCACTGTAAAGTATGTAAACAATTATTGTAGAGTAGTTAAAACAATACTATAAAGTGCGTAAACAATTATTGTAGAGTAATTATAACAATACTGTAAAGTATGTAAACAATTATTGTAGAGTTATTATAACAATACTGTAAAGTAGGTAAACAATTACTGTAGAGTAATTATAACATCACTGTAAAGTATGTAAACAATTATTGTAGAGTAGTTAAAACAATACTATAAAGTATGTAAACAATTATTGTAGAGTTATTATAACAATACTGTAAAGTATGTAAACAATTATTGTAGAGTTATTATAACAATACTGTAAAGTAGGTAAACAATTACTGTAGAGTAATTATAACAATACTGTAAAGTACGTAAACAATTATTGTAGAGTAATTATAACAATACTGTAAAGTACGTAAACAATTATTGCAGAGTAATTATAACATCACTGTAAAGTATGTAAACAATTATTGTAGAGTAGTTAAAACAATACTATAAAGTGCGTAAACAATTATTGTAGAGTAATTATAACAATACTGTAAAGTACGTAAACAATTATTGTAGAGTAATTATAACATCACTGTAAAGTATGTAAACAATTATTGTAGAGTTATTATAACAATACTGTAAAGTATGTAAACAATTACTGTAGAGTAATTATAACAATACTATAAAGTACGTAAACAATTATTGTAGAGTAATTATAACAATACTGTAAAGTATGTAATCAATTATTGTAGAGTAATTATAAAAATACTGTAAAGTACGTAAACAATTATTCTAGAGTAATTATAACAATACTGTAAAGTATGTAAACAATTATTGTAAAGTAATTATAACAATACTGTAAAGTATGTAAACAATTATTGTAAAGTAATTATAACAATTCTGTAAAGTACGGAAACAATAATTGTATAGTAATTATAACAATACTATAAAGTACGTAAACAATTATTGTAGAGTAATTACAACAATACTATAAAGCACGTAAACAATTATTGTAGAGTAATTACAACAATACTATAAAGTACGTAAACAATTATTGTAGAGTAATTATAACAATACTGTAAAGTACGTAAACAATTATTGTAGAGTAATTATAACAATACTATAAAATACGTAAACAATTATTGTAGAGTAATTATAACCATACTGTAAAGTACGTAAACAATTATTGTAGAGTAATTATAACAATACTGTAAAGTATGTAAACAATTATTGTAGAGTAATTATAACAATACTGTAAAGTATGTAAACAATTATTGTAGAGTAATTATAACATCACTGTAAAGTATGTAAACAATTATTGTACAGTAATTATAACAATACTGTAAAGTACGTAAACAATTATTGTAGAGTAATTATAACAATACTATAAAGTACGTAAACAATTATTGTAGAGTAATTATAACAATACTGTAAAGTACGTAAACAATTATTGTAGAGTAATTATAACATCACTGTAAAGTATGTAAACAATTATTGTAAAGTAGTTAAAACAATATTATAAAGTGCGTAAACAATTATTGTAAAGTAGTTAAAACAATATTATAAAGTGCGTAAACAATTATTGTAGAGTAATTATAACAATACTGTATAGTACGTAAACAATTATTGTAGAGTAATTACAACAATACTATAAAGTACGTAAACAATTATTGTAGAGTAATTACAACAATACTATAAAGTACGTAAACAATTATTGTAGAGTAATTACAACAATACTATAAAGTACGTAAACAATTATTGTAGAGTAATTACAACAATACTATAAAGTACGTAAACAATTATTGTAGAGTAATTACAACAATAATATAAAGTACGTAAACAATTATTGTAGAGTAATTATAACAATACTGTAAAGTACGTAAACAATTATTGTAGAGTAATTATAACAATACTATAAAGTACGTAAACAATTATTGTAGAGTAATTATAACAATACTGTAAAGTATGTAAACAATTATTTTAGAGTAATTATAACAATACTGTAAAGTACGTAAACAATTATTGTAGAGTAATTATAACATCACTGTAAAGTATGTAAACAATTATTGTAGAGTAATTATAACAATACTTTAAAGTAAGTAAACAATTATCGTAGAGTAATTATAACAATACTGTAAAGTACGTAAACAATTATTGTAGAGTAATTATAACAATACTGTAAAGTACGTAAACAATTATTGTAGAGTAATTATAACAATACTGTAAAGTACGTAAACAATTATTGTAGAGTAATTATAACATCACTGTAAAGTATGTAAACAATTATTGTAGAGTTATTATAACAATACTGTAAAGTATGTAAACAATTATTGTAGAGTTATTATAACAATACTGTAAAGTATGTAAACAATTATTGTAGAGTTATTATAACAATACTGTAAAGTATGTAAACAATTATTGTAGAGTAATTATAACAATACTATAAAGTATGTAAACAATTATTGTAGAGTAATTATAACAATACTGTAAAGTTTGTAAACAATTATTGTAAATTAATTATAACAATACTGTAAAGTATGTAAACAATTATTGTAAAGTAATTATAACAATACTGTAAAGTACGGAAACAATAATTGTAGAGTAATTATAACAATACTGTAAATTATGTAAACAATGAGTCTAGAGCAATTACAACAATACTGAAAAATATATTAACCGTTTTTGTAGCTTAATTGTAGTAATACTGTAAAATACATAAACAATTATTTTAGAGTAATTATAACAATACCGTAAAGTATGTAAACAATTATTGTAAAGTAATTATAACAATACTGTAAAGTATGTAAACAATTATTGTAGAGTAATTATAACAATACTCTAAAGTATGTAAACAATTATTGTAAAGTAATTATAACAATACTGTAAAGTATGTAAACAATTATTGTAAAGTAATTATATTAATACTGTAAAGTATGTAAACAATTATTGTAAAGTAATTATAACAATACTGTAAAGTATGTAAACAATTATTGTAAAGTAATTATAACAATACTGTAAAGTACGGAAACAATAATTGTAGAGTAATTATAACAATACTGTAAAGTATGTAAACAAGTATTGTAAAGTAATTATAACAATACTGTAAAGTATGTAAACAATTATTGTAAAGTAATTATAACAATACTGTAAAGTATGTAAACAATTATTGTAAAGTAATTATAACAGTACTGTAAAGTATGTAAACAATTATTGTAAAGTAATTATAACAATACTGTAAAGTATGTAAACAATTATTCTAGAGTAATTATAACAATACTGTAAAGTATGTAAACAATTATTGTAAAGTAATTATAACAATACTGTAAAGTATGTAAACAATTATTGTAGAGAAATTATATTAATACTGTAAAGTATGTAAACAATTATTGTAAAGTAATTATAACATCACTGTAAAGTACGTAAACAATTATTCTAGAGTAATTATAACAATACTGTAAAGTATGTAAACAATTATTGTAAAGTAATTATAACAATACTGTAAAGTATGTAAACAATTATTGTAAAGTAATTATAACAATACTGTAAAGTATGTAAACAATTATTGTAGAGTAATTATAACAATACTGTAAAGTATGTAAACAATTATTGTAAAGTAATTATAACAATACTGTAAAGTATGTAAACAATTATTGTAGAGTAATTATAACAATACTGTAAAGTATGTAAACAATTATTGTAAAGTAATTATAACAATACTGTAAAGTATGTAAACAATTATTGTAAAGTAATTATAACAATACTGTAAAGTATGTAAACAATTATTGTAAAGTAATTATAACAATACTTGTAAAGTATGTAAACAATTATTGTAGAGTAATTATAACAATACTGTAAAGTATGTAAACAATTATTGTAAAGTAATTATAACATCACTGTAAAGCAACGTAAACAATTATTCTAGAGTAATTATAACAATACTGTAAAGTATGTAAACAATTATTGTAAAGTAATTATAACAATACTGTAAAGTATGTAAACAATTATTGTAGAGTAATTATAACAATACTGTAAAGTATGTAAACAATTATTGTAAAGTAATTATAACAATACTGTAAAGTATGTAAACAATTATTGTAAAGTAATTATAACAATACTATAAAGTACGGAAACAATAATTGTAGAGTAATTATAACAATACTGTAAATTATGTAAACAATGAGTCTAGAGCAATTACAACAATACTGAAAAATATATTAACCGTTTTTGTAGCTTAATTGTAGTAATACTGTAAAATACATAAACAATTATTTTAGAGTAATTATAACAATACTGTAAAGTATGTAAACAATTATTGTAAAGTAATTATAACAATACTGTAAAGTATGTAAACAATTATTGTAGAGTAATTATAACAATACTGTAAAGTAAGTAAACAATTATTGTAAAGTAATTATAACAATACTGTAAAGTATGTAAACAATTATTGTAGAGTAATTATAACAATACTGTAAAGTATGTAAACAATTATTGTAAAGTAATTATAACAATACTGTAATGTATGTAAACAATTATTGTAAAGTAATTATAACAATACTGTAAAGTATGTAAACAATTATTGTAAAGTAATTATAACAATACTGTAAAGTATGTAAACAATTATTGTAAAGTAATTATAACAATACTGTAAAGTATGTAAACAATTATTGTAGAGTAATTATAACAATACTGTAAAGTATGTAAACAATTATTGTAAAGTAATTATAACATCACTGTAAAGTACGTAAACAATTATTCTAGAGTAATTATAACAATACTGTAAAGTATGTAAACAATTATTGTAAAGTAATTATAACAATACTGTAAAGTATGTAAACAATTATTGTAAAGTAATTATAACAATACTGTAAAGTACGGAAACAATAATTGTAGAGTAATTATAACAATACTGTAAATTATGTAAACAATGAGTCTAGAGCAATTACAACAATACTGAAAAATATATTAACAGTTTTTGTAGCTTAATTGTAGCAATACTGTAAAATACATAAACAATTATTTTAGAGTAATTATAACAATACCGTAAAGTATGTAAACAATTATAGTAGTGTAATTATAACAACAGTATAAATAACAAACAGAAAGGACAGACACAGTGTAAATAGGTATACAGATTGATGAACAACAAACAGAAAGAACAGACACAGGGTAGATAGATATATAAATTGGTAGGCAACAAAGGGAAAGATAGGTATGTGTTAGATAGTTGGATAGATAGATAAACGGACGAAGGGACATACAGATGGAAGTAGACAAACACCTGTAACTTTAACACGTATAAAGATCTCTTTGAAACTGTCACTGCATTACATGGAAACAACACTTATATATTGAGACTTTGGTGGCTGGGGCGCTCTACTCACAAGCTGCGGGACCAGTTCCCGTCACCAAGCGTGGTCTTCTCGACCTTTCAGCCTTGTAAACGTTATTAAACCCACGAGCTGTTGATGAAGGTTAGCTCAAGAGATGATGGTGGGTTGTCTTGGTAACTGCCTTCCCTTTGTTCTATCATTTGAGAATTAGAGACAGGCTGGTGCTGTTAATTTGTTTTGTGTGTTTTTGAATTTTGCGCAAAGATACTCGAGGGCTATCTGTGCTAGCCGTCCCTAATTTAGCAGTGTAAGACTAGAGGGAAGGCAGCTAGTCATCACCACCCACTGCCAACTCTTGGGCTACTCTTTTACCAACGAATAGTGGGATTGACCGTCACATTATAACGCCCCCACGGGTGGGAGGGCGAGCAAGTTTGGTGTGACGGGGATTCGAACCCGCGACCCGCGATTACGAGTCGAACAACGTAACTCATCTGGCCATCCCGAGCCCATCATGTAGCTTTGCGCGAAATTCAAAGCAAGCCACTCTGTTAATATAACAACAAACAACAGAACGGAATGAGTTGAGAGATATCGCATCATGGACCTTCGTTCCGTAGTCCAGCATCGTAACTAACAGTTCACACTCGACCTACTTTAATTAGGCACAGAACACGATTTGTTAATTTATTATATACTGTTATAAATTCCGCCATCTTCCTGAAGCCTCTTTCATGTATCATACCTGCAACTAAATATTAATTAGAGTTAGACGGGAATGAAGAGACTACTCAGAAGGTGGCGCTATTGGTGTGTAGTTAAGTACAAAGCTAAAACTATCTGTTCTCTGGTCACCGCGGATGTTGAAACACAAATTAGTAATATCAGAACGCAGACTTGACGCTGAACATCTCGGTAGGGAGCGTTGCTCACTAATAACCACAATTTTTTATCGCGCACACCAGTTTGAGGATATTTTCTGATATTTGAAGAAAACTCGCATGTAACTCCGTGTCGTACGAGACCGTGGACTATCACGTGATCACGTATCAGCATGACACACAAACTGAGCTAACCGCATGGGAAGTACACGAATCTTTAATCACTTCAATAAATCAACCGCAAAACCTTCCGTTTGCATAATATATTATCTAATTTTGACTGGAACTGTCTAAAACCACCCACTCTTAATATTTATATTATTTTGTTTTTATTGTTACTGTCTAAAACCACCCACTTTTTAATACTTATTTTGTTTTCTAAAACCACCCACTTTTTAATACTTATTTTGTTTATATTGTTACTGTCTGAAATCACCCACTTTTTAATACTTATTTTGTTTTTATTGTTACTGTCTAAAACCACCCACTTTTTAATACTTATTTTGTTTTTATTGTTACTGTCTAAAACCACCCACTTTTTAATACTTATTTTGTTTTTATTGTTACTGTCTAAAACCACCCACTTTTTAATACTTATTTTGTTTTTTTTATTGTTACTGTCTAAAACCACCCACTTTTTAATACTTATTTTGTTTTTATTGTTACTGTCTAAAACCACCCACTTTTTAATACTTATTTTGTTTTTATTGTTACTGTCTAAAACCACCCACTTTTTAATACTTATTTTGTTTTTATTGTTACTGTCTGAAATCACCCACTTTTTAATACTTATTTTGTTTGTATTGTTACTGTCTAAAACCACCCACTTTTTAATACTTATTTTGTTTTCTAAAACCACCCACTTTTTAATACTTATTTTGTTTATATTGTTACTGTCTGAAATCTTACTTTTTTAATACTTATTTTGTTTTTTATTGTTACTGTCTAAAACCACCCACTTTTTTAATACTTATTTTGTTTTTATTGTTACTGTCTAAAACCACCCACTTTTAATACTTGATTTTGTTTTTTTATTGTTACTGTCTAAACCACCCACTTTTAATACTTATTTTGTTTTATTGTTACTGTCTAAAACCACCCACTTTTAATACTTTATTTTGTTTTATTGTTACTGTCTAAAACCACCCACTTTTAATACTTATTTTGTTTTTATTGTTACTGTCTGAAATCACCCACTTTTTTTAATACTTATTTTGTTTTGTATTGTTACTGTCTAAAACCACCCACTTTTTAATACTTATTGTGTTTTTATTGTTACTGTCTAAAACCACCCACTTTTTAATACTTATTTTGTTTTTATTGTTACTGTCTAAAACCACCCTCTTTTTAATACTTATTTTGTTTTTATTGTTACTGTCTAAAACCACCCACTTTTAATACTTATTTTGTTTTTATTGTTACTGTCTAAAACCACCCACTTTTTAATACTTATTTTGTTTTTAGTGTTACTGTCTAAAACCACCCGAATACTTTGATTTTTTTTTTTTTTTTTTACTGGTACTGTTCAAACACGAAAGGTCGAACCTTGGATTTTAGCGTTGCAACTTAACACTAAACCGTAAGGGTAGAGATTTGATATGAATTTGAAAAAAAACAACAAAACGAATGAATAATTTTGCAAGGAACTCAGGAAACCTTAAAACTGATGTGTTTTTAGTTGAAATTGTACAAGTTACTTATCAGAAACGTTACGTGTTTAATGTGCACGGTGTAATGTTCAAAGTTTCCAGCTAGTTTCACGAAGTTGGTTAGTTTCAGCACTTTGTATTAATAATTACATTGAAGTTACATTTCGAAGTTTGTTATCACAGCAGGTACTCAACTTTCATTGTTTTGTTTATTATTATCAAACGTAAAGCTGCAAAATGTAATATATTTACTGGTTAATGTTTTAATTAATACTGTTGGTGTTTTAATTTAATGTTACTGGTTAATGTTATGATTAATACTGTTGGTGTTTTAATTTGATGTTACTGGTTAATGTTTTGATTAACATTGTTGGTGTTTTAATTTAATGTTACTGGTTAATGTTTTGATTAATACTATTGGTGTTTTCCTTCGCTCGGTTGATCAGCAGTAGGTTCAAGGACTTATAACTCTAAACTCCGGGGCTCGAAACCTCACTATTGTCAGATCGCAGATGGGCTATTGTAGCTTTAAGTAGTAACAGTGGCTTACAGTTTACTGAATCTATTACACTCTGTTGCGCACCAATTGAACTCTCACCTTTCACACCAGTCTACTAGATTGGATTTTTTTATTAAATTCGCCCAAAGTCACATGGAACTATCTGTGCCAACAGTTCCAGGTTTAAAATGATAGACTAGAGGGAAGGTAGCGAGTCAACATCGCCCACCGCCAACCCTTGGCTAATTTTACCACCCAAATGAGGTTCACAGTTACATTGTAACGACCCAATGGCTGAAAGGGCGAGCGTGTTCGGTGGCGGGAATCGAACCCGTGATCCCAAATTCCTAGTAGCACTTGACTTGCAATCTGCGTGTCGTATGCTCCAATCACCAGTTCTTGCCAGGACACGCTCGAAACGTAAAACCAATATTAAAATAGTCGATGATGCTCCAAGATTGTGGCAATTATCAAATGAAAACGAAATATTTATCGTTTAATGAAATATTATAAAAATCTTTAGTTCTTTCTGAAGAATAGAATAAACAGTGTTAAATACAGTAAGTAAGGGAAGCCGTCTAAAATGAAAACATTGTTAAAGACGTACAGAATCAGGTGTAACGCAATAACCTACGAGAGTAATTATAACCTTGGTGTGCATGTAGATTATGGGGGTTACTTCCCCTTGCTGTTGACATGTTTCCCGTTATTTCTTGTGGGTGGGGCATGACTCTGATTGAACACGTTTCGATCACGGAGCCACACCCATGCAGCTATGCAAAATCAATTCGTTTTCGCAGACAAACCAATGAATCTCCTACATATTGAAGCTTGCTAAGACGTACGAAATATCATCACATGACTGTTACAGAGTGACAGTATCAAAATTCTAAAACCTTTATTGATCCCCAGGTAGGGGGAATCCTCGTGATATTAGTGCTTCGACTATATCTGAAGTGAACATAGCATTGTGCTCGAAAAGAATCGATATCACAGCCTTTAAAGGTATACGCGTATACACACACACATATTCTTACTTGCACATACTTTGCGCATCCATGCCATAAAATCACCAGATGCACAAGATATAATTTATTTTAATGTGGTAGAGTTAATGTGGAACGCAAAGATAACATGATACAATGTATCAGTAAATCATGAGGCTTAACGTATATATTATATTTTAGTGTGACACGAGTTAACCCACAGTTTAGGGTTAGCATGACACGGTACGTTAGGAAATTAACTCGATCTTAGGACGAAGTAAACCACAAACCAAACATTATTTGTTCCAAATATCAGCCGTATAAACGGTCTGATCTGTACAACACTTTGTCTCAGCTTTAAATATCAAAAGTTATTTGGCATTTTCTCTAAACTCAAACCTATTTAATATTTCGTTCAGTAGCGCCTAAATCTCTAGAATAGGTGTCATATTAAAAGATAGAATAGCGTTTACAATAAAGCGTCATCTCGTGGGCTGTGACTATTTTCTGTTATTGTAAAACCTTTTTAAACAATATTCCAACAACCCCTCAAACATCTCTCTGTAACAATAGCAATAAATAAAAGTACCTTTCAGATTAATAAGTAAATCTCTCAAAGTACCTTTAGGATTAATAAGTAAATCTTTCAAAGTACCTTTAGGATTAATGAGTAAATCTTTCAATGTACCTTTAGGATTAATAAGTAAATCTTTCAATGTATATTTAGGATTAATAAGTAAATCTTCCAAAGTACCTTTAGGATTAATAAGTAAATCTTTCAAAGTACATTTAGGATTAATAAGTAAATCTTCCAAAGTACCCTTAAGATTAATAAGTAAATCTTCCAAAGTACCTTTAGGATTAATAAGTAAATCTTCCAAAGTACCTTTAGGATTAACAAGTAAATCTTTCAAAGTACCTTTAGGATTAACAAGTAAATCTTTTAAAGTACCTTTAGGATTAATAAGTAAATCTTCCAAAGTACCCTTAAGATTAATAAGTAAATCTTCCAAAGTACCTTTAGGATTAATAAGTAAATCTTCCAAAGTACCTTTAGGATTAACAAGTAAATCTTTCAAAGTACCTTTAGGATTAACAAGTAAATCTTTTAAAGTACCTTTAGGATTAATAAGTAAATTTTTCAATGTACCTTTAGGATTAATAAGTAAATTTTTCAATGTACCTTTAGGATTAATAAGTAAATCTTTCAAAGCACCTTTAGGATTAATAAGTAAATCTTTCAAAGTACCTTTAGGATTAAGAAGTAAATCTTTCAAGTACCTTTAGGATTAATGAGTAAATCTTTCAAAGTACCTTTAGGATTAATAAGTAAATCTTTCAATGTACCTTTAGGGTTAATAAGTAAATCTTCCAAAGTACCTTTAGGATTAATAAGTAAATCTTTCAATGTACCTTTATGATTAATAAGTAAATCTTTCAAAGTACATTTAGGATTAATAAGTAAATCTTTCAATGTACCTTTATGATTAATAAGTAAATCTTTCAATGTACCTTTATGATTAATAAGTAAACCTTTCAAAGTACCTTTAGGATTAATAAGTAAATCTTTCACAGTACCTTTAGGATTAATAAGTAAATCTTTCAATGTACCTTTATGATTAATAAGTAAATATTTCAAAGTACCTTTAGAATTAATAAGTAAATCTTTCAAAGTACCTTTGGATTAATAAGTAAATCTTTCAATGTACCTTTAGGATTATTGAGTAAATCTTCCAAAGTACCTTTAGGATTAATAAGTAAATCTTTCAATGTACCTTTAGGATGAATGAGTAAATCTTTCAATGTACCTTTAGGATTAATGAGTAAATCTTTCAAAGTACCTTTAGGATTAATAAGTAAATCTTTCAATGTACCTTTATGATTAATAAGTAAATCTTTTAAAGTACCTTTAGGATTAATAAGTAAATTTTTCAATGTACCTTTAGGATTAATAAGTAAATCTTTCAATGTACCTTTAGGATTAATAAGTAAATCTTTTAAAATACCTTTAGGATTAATAAGTAAATCTTGCAAAGTACCTTTATGATTAATAAGTAAATCTTCCAAAGTACCTTTAGGATTAATAAGTAAATCTTTCAAAGTACCTTTAGGATTAGTAAGTAAATCTTTCAAAGTACCTTTAGGATTAATAAGTAAATCTTCCAAAGTACCTTTAGGATTAATAAGTAAATCTTTCAAAGTACCTTTAGGATTAATAAGTAAATCTTTCAATGTACCTTTAGGATTAATAAGTAAATCTTTCAATGCATTTTTATAATTAATAAGTAAATCTTTCAAAGTACCTTTAGGATTAATAAGTAAATCTTTCAATGTACCTTTAGGATTATTGAGTAAATCTTCCAAAGTACCTTTAAGATTAATAAGTAAATCATTCAAAGTACCTTTAGGATTAATAAGTAAATCTTTCAATGTACCTTTAAGATTAATAAGTAAATCTTTCAAAGTACCTTTATGATTAATAAGTAAATCTTTCAATGTACCTTTAGGATTAATAAGTAAATCTTTCAAAGTACCTTTAGGATTAATAAGTAAATCTTGCAATTTTTCAGTAATACAGATTATGTTTGTGTAGTTTTACATATTAAATATCATTCTTCAGTAACACACATTATGTTTGTGTAGTTTTACATATTAAATATCATTCTTCAGTAATACACATTATGTTTGTGTAGTTTTACAGATTAAATATCATTCTTCAGTTGTACACATTATGTTTGTGTAGTTTTACATATTAAATATCATTCTTCAGTTGTACACATTATGTTTGTGTAGTTTTACATATTAAATATCATTCTTCAGTAAAACACATTATGTTTGTGTAGTTTTACATATTAAATATCATTCTACAGTAATACACATTACGTTTGTGTAGTTTTACATATTAAATATCATTCTTCAGTAATACACATTACGTTTGTGTAGTTTTACATATTAAATATCATTCTTCAGTAATACACATTATGTTTGTGTAGTTTTACAGATTCAATATCATTCTTCAGTAATACACATTACGTTTGTGTAGTTTTACATATTAAATATCATTCTTCAGTAATGCACATTATGTTTGTGTAGTTTTACAGATTAAATATCATTCTTCAGTAATACACATTATGTTTGTGTAGTTTTACAGATTAAATATCATTCTTCAGTAATACACATTATGTTTGTGTAGTTTTACATATTAAATATCATTCTTCAGTTGTACACATTATGTTTGTGTAGTTTTACATATTAAATATCATTCTTCAGTAAAACACATTATGTTTGTGTAGTTTTACATATTAAATATCATTCTTCAGTAAAACACATTATGTTTGTGTAGTTTTACAGATTAAATATCATTCTTCAGTAATACACATTATGTTTGTGTAGTTTTACATATTAAATATCATTCTTCAGTAATACACATTACGTTTGTGTAGTTTTACATATTAAATATCATTCTACAGTAATACACATTACGTTTGTGTAGTTTTACATATTAAATATCATTCTACAGTAATACACATTATGTTTGTGTAGTTTTACATATTAAATATCATTCTTCAGTAATACACATTATGTTTGTGTAGTTTTACAGATTAAATATCATTCTTCAGTAATACACATTATGGTTGTGTAGTTTTACAGATTCAATATCATTCTTCAGTAATGCACGTTACGTTTGTGTAGTTTTACAGATTCAATATCACTCTTCAGTAATACACATTATGTTTGTGTAGTTTTACATATTAAATATCATTCTTCAGTAATGCACATTATGTTTGTGTAGTTTTACAGATTAAATATCATTCTTCAGTAATACACATTATGTTTGTGTAGTTTTACAGATTAAATATCATTCTTCAGTAATACACATTATGTTTGTGTAGTTTTACATATTAAATATCATTCTTCAGTTGTACACATTATGTTTGTGTAGTTTTACATATTAAATATCATTCTTCAGTAAAACACATTATGTTTGTGTAGTTTTACATATTAAATATCATTCTTCAGTAAAACACATTATGTTTGTGTAGTTTTACAGATTAAATATCATTCTTCAGTAATACACATTATGTTTGTGTAGTTTTACATATTAAATATCATTCTTCAGTAATACACATTACGTTTGTGTAGTTTTACATATTAAATATCATTCTTCAGTAATACACATTACGTTTGTGTAGTTTTACATATTAAATATCATTCTACAGTAATACACATTACGTTTGTGTAGTTTTACATATTAAATATCATTCTACAGTAATACACATTATGTTTGTGTAGTTTTACATATTAAATATCATTCTTCAGTAATACACATTATGTTTGTGTAGTTTTACAGATTAAATATCATTCTTCAGTAATACACATTATGGTTGTGTAGTTTTACAGATTCAATATCATTCTTCAGTAATGCACGTTACGTTTGTGTAGTTTTACAGATTCAATATCACTCTTCAGTAATACACATTATGTTTGTGTAGTTTTACAGATTGAATATCACTCTTCAGTAATACACATTATGTTTGTGTAGTTTTACAGATTCTATGTTCCCAGTAAAAGTTTTATTTCAGTGAAACAGAAGCGAGATTAAAAACAGGGTAGACTCTTGACGTCACACGACAACAGCTGGTTTCTTCACGCCCTGGTGAATATACTACGAACAAATTCTGCCAAAGTGATTAAAATAATTGTTTTAATTACATTGAACACCACACATTGAAGAGCCACTACACTCATGAGACTTCGTAGGTCGGAAAGCAATTCCAGTTCTACCAATGGTATTGCATCCTTCGTGTTTAAATCTTTCATTTTGTTTCTTGTTGAAAGCACGTGCCTTTTAAGTTATTCTACGTACTAATGTACCTCAAGATGGCTGGTATTGGGTACTAGCACTTTAATTAAAATAGAGTACAAAACAACCTTGAAGTTAACCTAAAGGTGACCTAAGAAGGTCAGCACGTTGTTCTGTAGCTTATTTTAATTAAAGTTTTAATACCAATACCAGCTGTCTTGAGAATACCTTTCAACAAGTGAGTTTCTTGTCACCACGAAATCCATGTACAGTTGAAAAACTTCCCAATCAAACACAAATAGGATCTCACTGGCTAGTGGTCAGCGGTAAATTTCGGGACACTAAAAATCGGTAACATATTATTGTGTAGTTTTGCTGTTAAGAGCGAACACTTTCAAACAAAAATAAAAACGTTATAATTAGTGTATAGTTAAGCTGGTGGCGCCATCTGTTCACAAACTATAACAATATTTTGAGTAATAATTGTTGTTACAAGCAGAATGGTTATAGAAAGTTTACACGTGGATACACTTAAGCAATATTGATAAATGTTTTGTTTTAATATAACAATGTACCTTTAGTTACGTGCTTATATATAAACTCATGACAATTTTTTACCTCAGTGCGAAAAGGTTAGAGGATCATTTAACCTCCAATGATCGGGGCAACTGGAAGTCGTCACCTTAACAGCAGGAGGCGGAGTTCCTCTCCAAATCTCTCCCCTGTGCACCACCACCATCTAGCTCGAACGATTCTAACCACCCACCTAGAAGAAGATGAAAACAGGAAGTCAGTGCAAATGGAAGAGCTTAATGGGAAGACACCGAACCAGCTGTCCATTCCTGATCTCCCTGTTGGGATCCGCCTGAATCGGCGCAGAGCAGTGACCGCCTCGGATCATAAGAGTTGCGCCCTGGTCCAAATAAAACTGAAAGGGATGAAGTTAGAAGACATTGCGTAAGATTTATCACGATTATATCACCATATTATATACCATATCTAGTAACAGTGAAATAACTTGCTGGGCTTAAACTGTGCACATAATAAGAAATAATACAGCACAAACAGCTAGAATGAATAATGACTTGACTAAGTCTGTGTGTTATCTCAACCAGCTTGATAAGCTCTGGTACTGAGAGTATAGCTTCGACATTACACGTAAACAGCAGGAAAAGTTAGTTTAACATGTCATTATGCATTCTACACAGTGTAATCTTACCGTGCATTATGCATTCTACACAGTGTAATCTTACCGTGCATTATGCATTCTACACAGTGTAATCTTACCGTGTCATTATGCATTCTACACAGTGTAATATTACCGTGTCATTATGCATTCTACACAGTGTAATCTTAACATGTCATTATGCATTCTACACAGTGTAATCTTACCGTGTCATTATGCATTCTACACAGTGTAATGTTACCGTGTCATTATGCATTCTACACAGTGTAATCTTAACATGTCATTATGCATTCTACACAGTGTAATCTTACCGTGTCATTATGTATTCTACACAGTGTAATCTTACCGTGTCATTATGCATTCTACACAGTGTAATGTTACCGTGTCATTATGCATTCTACACAGTGTAATCTTACCGTGTCATTATACATTCTACACAGTGTAATCTTACCGTGTCATTATGCATTCTACACAGTGTAATATTACCGTGTCATTATGCATTCTACACAGTGTAATCTTACCGTGTCATTATGCATTCTACACAGTGTAATCTTACCGTGTAATTATGTATTCTACACAGCGTAATGTTACCGTGTCATTATATATTCTACACAGTGTAATCTCACCGTGCATTATGCATTATACGCAGTGTAATATTACCGTGTCATTATGCATTCTACGCAGTGTAATATTACCGTGTCATTATGCATTCTACAGAGTGTGATCTCACCGTGTCATTATGCATTCTACAGAGTGTAATATTACCGTGTCATTATGCATTCTACAGAGTGTAATCTTACCGTGTCATTATGCAATCTACGCAGTGTAATCTCACCGTGCATTATGCATTATACGCAGTGTAATATTACCGTGTCATTATGCATTCTACGCAATGTAATATTACCGTGTCATTATGCATTCTACGCAGTGTAATATTACCGTGTCATTATGCATTCTACAGAGTGTAATCTCACCGTGCATTATGCATTATACGCAGTGTAATATTACCGTGTCATTATGCATTCTACAGAGTGTAATATTACCGTGTCATTATGCATTCTACAGGTGTAATCTCACCGTGCATTATGCATTATACGCAGTGTAATATTACCGTGTCATTATGCATTCTACGCAATGTAATATTACCGTGTCATTATGCATTCTACGCAGTGTAATATTACCGTGTCATTATGCATTCTACAGAGTGTAATCTCACCGTGCATTATGCATTATACGCAGTGTAATATTACCGTGTCATTATGCATTCTACAGAGTGTAATATTACCGTGTCATTATGCATTCTACAGAGTGTAATCTCACCGTGCATTATGCATTATACGCAGTGTAATATTACCGTGTCATTATGCATTCTACGCAATGTAATATTACCGTGTCATTATGCATTCTACGCAGTGTAATATTACCGTGTCATTATGCATTCTACAGAGTGTGATCTCACCGTGTCATTATGCATTCTACACGGCGTAATATTACCGTGTCATTATGCATTCTACAGAGTGTAATATTACCGTGTCATTATGCATTCTACAGGTGTAATATTACCGTGTCATTATGCATTCTACAGGTGTAATATTACCGTGTCATAATGCATTCTACACAGTGTAATGTTACCGTGTCATTATGCATTCTACACAGTGTAATCTTACCGTGTCATTATACATTCTACACAGTGTAATCTTACCGTGTCATTATACATTCTACACAGTGTAATCTTACCGTGTCATTATGCATTCTACACAGTGTAATATTACCGTGTCATTATGCATTCTACACAGTGTAATCTTACCGTGTCATTATGCATTCTACACAGTGTAATCTTACCGTGTAATTATGTATTCTACACAGCGTAATGTTACCGTGTCATTATATATTCTACACAGTGTAATCTCACCGTGCATTATGCATTATACGCGGTGTAATATTACCGTGTCATTATGCATTCTACGCAGTGTAATATTACCGTGTCATTATGCATTCTACAGAGTGTGATCTCACCGTGTCATTATGCATTCTACAGAGTGTAATATTACCGTGTCATTATGCATTCTACAGGTGTAATCTTACCGTGTCATTATGCAATCTACGCAGTGTAATCTCACCGTGCATTATGCATTATACGCAGTGTAATATTACCGTGTCATTATGCATTCTACGCAATGTAATATTACCGTGTCATTATGCATTCTACGCAGTGTAATATTACCGTGTCATTATGCATTCTACAGAGTGTAATCTCACCGTGCATTATGCATTATACGCGGTGTAATATTACCGTGTCATTATGCATTCTACAGGTGTAATATTACCGTGTCATTATGCATTCTACAGAGTGTAATCTCACCGTGCATTATGCATTATACGCAGTGTAATATTACCGTGTCATTATGCATTCTACGCAATGTAATATTACCGTGTCATTATGCATTCTACGCAGTGTAATATTACCGTGTCATTATGCATTCTACAGAGTGTGATCTCACCGTGTCATTATGCATTCTACACGGCGTAATATTACCGTGTCATTATGCATTCTACAGGTGTAATATTACCGTGTCATTATGCATTCTACAGGTGTAATATTACCGTGTCATTATGCATTCTACAGAGTGTAATATTACCGTGTCATAATGCATTCTACAGAGTGTGATCTCACCGTGTCATTATGCATTCTACACAGCGTAATATTACCGTGTCATTATGCATTCTACGCGGTGTAATATTACCGTGTCATTATGCATTCTACACAGCGTAATATTACCGTGTCATTATGCATTATACAGAGTGTAATATTACCGTGTCATTATGCATTATACAGAGTGTAATCTCACCGTGCATTATGCATTATACGCGGTGTAATATTACCGTTTCATTATGCATTATACGCAGTGTAATATTACCGTGTCATTATGCATTCTACGCAATGTAATATTACCGTGTCATTATGCATTCTACAGAGTGTAATCTCACCGTGCATTATGCATTATACGCAGTGTAATATTACCGTGTCATTATGCATTCTACAGAGTGTAATCTCACCGTGCATTATGCATTATACGCAGTGTAATATTACCGTGTCATTATGCATTCTACAGAGTGTAATATTACCGTGTCATTATGCATTCTACAGGTGTAATCTCACCGTGCATTATGCATTATACGCAGTGTAATATTACCGTGTCATTATGCATTCTACGCAATGTAATATTACCGTGTCATTATGCATTCTACGCAGTGTAATATTACCGTGTCATTATGCATTCTACAGGTGTGATCTCACCGTGTCATTATGCATTCTACACAGCGTAATATTACCGTGTCATTATGCATTCTACAGGTGTAATATTACCGTGTCATTATGCATTCTACAGAGTGTAATATTACCGTGTCATTATGCATTCTACAGGTGTAATATTACCGTGTCATAATGCATTCTACAGGTGTGATCTCACCGTGTCATTATGCATTCTACACAGCGTAATATTACCGTGTCATTATGCATTCTACGCAGTGTAATATTACCGTGTCATTATGCATTCTACACAGCGTAATATTACCGTGTCATTATGCATTATACAGAGTGTAATCTCACCGTGCATTATGCATTATACGCGGTGTAATATTACCGTTTCATTATGCATTCTACGCAGTGTAATATTACCGTGTCATTATGCATTCTACACAGCGTAATATTACCGTGTCATTATGCATTCTACAGGTGTAATATTACCGTGTCATTATGCATTCTACAGGTGTAATATTACCGTGTCATTATGCATTCCACAGAGTGTAATATTACCGTGCATTATGCATTCTACACGGTGTAATATTACCGTGTCATTATGCATTCTACAGGTGTGATCTCACCGTGTCATTATGCATTCTACACAGCGTAATATTACCGTGTCATTATGCATTCTACAGAGTGTAATATTACCGTGTCATTATGCATTCTACAGAATGTAATATTACCGTGTCATTATGCATTCCACAGAGTGTAATATTACCGTGCATTATGCATTCTACACAGTGTAATGTTACCGTAATTATGCATTCTACGCAGTGTAATCTCACCGTGCATTATGCATTATACGCAGTGTAATATTACCGTGTCATTATGCATTCTACGCAATGTAATATTACCGTGTCATTATGCATTCTACAGAGTGTAATATTACCGTGCATTATGCATTCTACACAGTGTAATGTTACCGTGTCATTATGCATTCTACAGAGTGTAATATTACCGTGTCATTATGCATTCTACAGGTGTAATATTACCGTGTCATTATGCATTCTACAGAGTGTAATATTACCGTGCATTATGCATTCTACACAGTGTAATGTTACCGTAATTATGCATTCTACACAGTGTAATTTTACCGTTTCATTATGCATTCTACACAGCGTAATATGACTGTGTCATTATGCATTCTACAAAGTGTAATGTTACCGTAATTATGCATTCTACACAGTGTAATTTTACCGTTTCATTATGCATTCTACACAGCGTAATATGACTGTGTCATTATGCATTCTACAAAGTGTAATGTTACCGTGCCATTATGCATTCTAGACAGTGTAATGTTACCGTGCCATTATGCATTCTAGACAGTGTAATGTTACCGTAATTATGTATTCTACACAGTGTAATGTTACCGTAATTATGTATTTACACAGTGTAATGTTACCGTGTCATTATGCATTCTACAATATTGATAATTCTTTTAATGACCAAAATTGTGGATATAGAACGGGAAGTCTCAAAACGTTTGTTGCTGTTACATAAGACATCAATAAATATTAAACATATTGCGTTATGTAACAAATCATAGGTGTTAAAGATATCGTATTACTTTCCTTCTCAAGTCTCAACGGTTGTCACTTGCTGGTTCATAATTTATACTCAATAAATGCTGGTTTTTATACAGTTATCATGTGTTAGTTTTTCACTCACAGGCGCCATGTTTGTTGTGTTGATATATTATTCATGGCCGTAGCTTGTGTCTTATTAGGGTTCAACAGGTTTAGGTACCTGTTTAAAAATGAAATTTACATGACACAGCTGACGCCTTAAATAAGGCAACATTATGATTTCATAAAATTTTTATTTAGTATTTTTCTTACACTCCAGATGGCAGGAAATATTTTAGTTCATATTTTTTTTACTGTTTATAATTCATCTTGTTTTGAAATATTTATTTCTAAAACACGTTACAAGTTTAAGAATCTCCATTTTTTTTTAAAGGAAAAACTTGTAACATCAAAAAGGTATCATAATCTCTCAAAATTAAAAATTATAATGAAAACATTTGGAACTCTGAGAGTGACTTAAAAATACCGGTTGTGAAATAATCATCTTGTGTATCGTCTCGGTTTTATCATATTGTAACAAAATAAAACATTGAATTTTGACGTAACATTAACTCTGGTTTAGTACTAATGACTTTATTACAAAAGCGTATTAAAGACGAAACGGTAGAGTATCTATAGCATGAGTCTTTGTTAATAAATTATAAATAATAAATTTAAATAATAAATTATTTAAAATTTGAGGGAGTGGACAAGAAGGGTTTGAAAATTAAATTTTTCGAAACTGAACCATAAGAAATAAGAAATTTATTTGGAAAAAAAACGTACAATAATTTTTATCATAATTTGAATTGTCAGAAAAATTTGGATGGGAATAACCTTAACTGTGTTATGAAGGTAAGGGATCGTAGTGTAATAGTGGATCAGTCTCTAAAGCAATCCAAACAGTGTGATGTTGCTAGTTGTAGGGCATGATTGTTGGCTGAGGCGGCGCTGCAGCAAAAAGTGTGGAAAACACTGCACAAGAGTTTACCGAGTAATGTTTCTTATTGGCAATAGATGGCAGTAACATCAACCAGGAAACAAGAAATCTGGTTTGCTTTGTTTTGATTTTCGCGATTGTTTGTTTGTTTGTTTGTTTTTTATTTCGCGCAAAGCTACTCGAGGGCTATCTGTGCTATCCGTCTCTAATTTAGCAGTGTAAGACTAGAGGGAAGGCAGCTAGTCATCTCCACCCACCGCCAACTCTTAGGGTACTCTTTTACCGAATAGTGGGATTGACCGTCACATTATAACGCCCCCACGGCTGAAAGGGCGAGCATGTTTGGCGCGACTGGGATGCGAACCCGCAACCCTCAGATTACGAGTTGCACGCCTTAACACGCTTGGCCATGCCGGGCCATGATTTTCGCGAAAAGCTACACTAGGGCTATTTCCCCAAGCTGTCCCTAATTTAGCAGTGTAATACCAGAGGGAAGGTAGCTAGTCATCACCACCCACCGCCAACTTTTGGGTTAATCTTTTACCAACGAATAGTGGGATTGACCGTTATATTATAACGCCCCCACGACTGAAAGAGCGAGCATGGTTGGTGTGATGGGGATTCGAACCCTCAACCCTCAGATGACGAGTAGCATGCCTCATCCATCTGGCCATGCTGGGCCACTATGCAGATAACTTACTCTGATCGAACTTAATATTAATAAATCAGAATAATTTGATGCTAAAAGATGGCTTTTGCAAAATGAACAGTTAGTAAAAAATGTGCGCAAAGTTAACTATTTTTTTCTGCTTTAACAGAGTTCGACGGATTGGATTTGGTCTTGCGTATTGTATTATGTACATATCTTATATGATTCTTATAGAAACCGCTTAAAGACCCGCACATCGACTCAACGGTAAAGTTCGAGTTTCGATACTCGTGGCAGGCCACTGTGCAGTATTGCGCTGAACGACAACAAACAAACCCATTATGAATTAATAACACATTTTATCGATTTCCCCTCCACAAGAGAAGTGACGTCACGATACGATAAGTTTAAGTGAGTAAATGTTTTCTGAACCCTTCAGGGTAAGAAGAACTATAAGTGTTATTTCGTGTTTCGTTTAATGTTAAACAAACAGGCGGGACATTAACAAGAAGTAGACGAGAGTTTTGATGTTGTTATCACACTGACACCAGAAGCTTATTCCTCGTAATACAGAATTAAAGTTTTTAAAACTAGCATAACTCAAGCTGATTGAAATATTTTCGTCATAAGATAAATCAACATCTTTGATAAACAAGGATTAGCTTTACTTTTATAATATCCTAAAGTTACGAGTTACGACAGAACAACTGAACACTTGTTAAAAATGTAGTTATTTTGAAAATATCACTGTCCTTCTGTAAATATTCGACGTTGAAAGGTGGAATATTCAATAATAATGTTTATAGTATATTATTAAAAAAATCCAGCTCATTCTGTACTTGTATACTAAACAGATTAGTTTAACGTCAAACTAAGATTATAACCTACAAACACCGTACTCTCCGAAAGAAATCCAACCATAAATTTTTATGTCACTGGGAAACTTATTTGACGTAAACGTAAAATATGCTGTATTATTACTTCCATCTGAAGTTTGACATTGTTTGTTTCTATAATCTGTTGTTAGACACTGTTAACGTAAAATATGCTGTATTATTACTTTGTTCTGAAGTTTGACATTTTGTTTCTATAATCTGTTGTTAGACACTGTTCTGAATTATTACTTTGTTGACATTGTTTGTTTCTATAATCTGTTGTTAGATACTGATAACGTAAAATATGCTGTATTATTACTTTGTTCTGAAGTTTGACATTGTTTGTTTCTATAATCTGTTGTTAGACACTGTTAACGTAAAATATGCTGTATTATTACTTTGTTCTGAAGTTTGACATTGTTTGTTTCTATAATCTGTTGTTAGACACTGTTAACGTAAAATATGCTGTATTATTACTTTGTTCTGAAGTTTGACATTGTTTGTTTCTATAATCTGTTGTTAGACACTGTTAACGTAAAATATGCTGTATTATTACTTTGTTCTGAAGTTTGACATTGTTTGTTTCTATAATCTGTTGTTAGACACTGTTAACGTAAAATATGCTGTATTATTACTTTGTTCTGAAGTTTGACATTGTTTGTTTCTATAATCTGTTGTTAGACACTGTTAACGTAAAATATGCTGTATTATTACTTTGTTCTGAAGTTTGACATTGTTTGTTTCTATAATCTGTTGTTAGACACTGTTAACGTAAAATATGCTGTATTATTACTTTGTTCTGAAGTTTGACATTGTTTGTTTCTATAATCTGTTGTTAGACACTGTTAACGTAAAATATGCTGTATTATTACTTTGTTCTGAAGTTTGACATTGTTTGTTTCTATAATCTGTTGTTAGACACTGTTAACGTAAAATATGCTGTATTATTACTTTGTTCTGAAGTTTGACATTGTTTGTTTCTATAATCTGTTGTTAGACACTGTTAACGTAAAATATGCTGTATTATTACTTTGTTCTGAAGTTTGACATTGTTTGTTTCTATAATCTGTTGTTAGACACTGTTAACGTAAAATATGCTGTATTATTACTTTGTTCTGAAGTTTGACATTGTTTGTTTCTATAATCTGTTGTTAGACACTGTTAACGTAAAATATGCTGTATTATTACTTTGTTCTGAAGTTTGACATTGTTTGTTTCTATAATCTGTTGTTAGACACTGTTAACGTAAAATATGCTGTATTATTACTTTGTTCTGAAGTTTGACATTGTTTGTTTCTATAATCTGTTGTTAGACACTGTTAACGTAAAATATGCTGTATTATTACTTTGTTCTGAAGTTTGACATTGTTTGTTTCTATAATCTGTTGTTAGACACTGTTAACGTAAAATATGCTGTATTATTACTTTGTTCTGAAGTTTGACATTGTTTGTTTCTATAATCTGTTGTTAGACACTGTTAACGTAAAATATGCTGTATTATTACTTTGTTCTGAAGTTTGACATTGTTTGTTTCTATAATCTGTTGTTAGACACTGTTAACGTAAAATATGCTGTATTATTACTTTGTTCTGAAGTTTGACATTGTTTGTTTCTATAATCTGTTGTTAGACACTGTTAACGTAAAATATGCTGTATTATTACTTTCTTCTGAAGTTTGACATTGTTTGTTTCTATAATCTGTTGTTAGACACTGTTAACGTAAAATATGCTGTATTATTACTTTGTTCTGAAGTTTGACATTGTTTGTTTCTATAATCTGTTGTTAGACACTGTTAACGTAAAATATGCTGTATTATTACTTTCTTCTGAAGTTTGACATTGTTTGTTTCTATAATCTGTTGTTAGACACTGTTAACGTAAAATATGCTGTATTATTACTTTGTTCTGAAGTTTGACATTGTTTGTTTCTATAATCTGTTGTTAGACACTGTTAACGTAAAATATGCTGTATTATTACTTTGTTCTAAAGTTCTTGTTTGTTTCTAAGTTTGACATTGTTTGTTTCTATAATCTGTTGTTAGACACTGTTAACGTAAAATATGCTGTATTATTACTTTGTTCTGAAGTTTGACATTGTTTGTTTCTATAATCTGTTGTTAGACACTGTTAACGTAAAATATGCTGTATTATTACTTTGTTCTGAAGTTTGACATTGTTTGTTTCTATAATCTGTTGTTAGACACTGTTAACGTAAAATATGCTGTATTATTACTTTCTTCTGAAGTTTGACATTGTTTGTTTCTATAATCTGTTGTTAGACACTGTTAACGTAAAATATGCTGTATTATTACTTTGTTCTGAAGTTTGACATTGTTTGTTTCTATAATCTGTTGTTAGACACTGTTAACGTAAAATATGCTGTATTATTACTTTCTTCTGAAGTTTGACATTGTTTGTTTCTATAATCTGTTGTTAGACACTGTTAACGTAAAATATGCTGTATTATTACTTTCTTCTGAAGTTTGACATTGTTTGTTTCTATAATCTGTTGTTAGACACTGTTAACGTAAAATATGCTGTATTATTACTTTGTTCTGAAGTTTGACATTGTTTGTTTCTATAATCTGTTGTTAGACACTGTTAACGTAAAATATGCTGTATTATTACTTTGTTCTGAAGTTTGACATTGTTTGTTTCTATAATCTGTTGTTAGACACTGTTAACGTAAAATATGCTGTATTATTACTTTGAAGTTCTGAAGTTTGACATTGTTTGTTTCTATAATCTGTTGTTAGACACTGTTAACGTAAAATATGCTGTATTATTACTTTGTTCTGAAGTTTGACATTGTTTGTTTCTATAATCTGTTGTTAGACACTGTTAACGTAAAATATGCTGTATTATTACTTTGTTCTGAAGTTTGACATTGTTTGTTTCTATAATCTGTTGTTAGACACTGTTAACGTAAAATATGCTGTATTATTACTTTGTTCTGAAGTTTGACATTGTTTGTTTCTATAATCTGTTGTTAGACACTGTTAACGTAAAATATGCTGTATTATTACTTTCTTCTGAAGTTTGACATTGTTTGTTTCTATAATCTGTTGTTAGACACTGTTAACGTAAAATATGCTGTATTATTACTTTGTTCTGAAGTTTGACATTGTTTGTTTCTATAATCTGTTGTTAGACACTGTTAACGTAAAATATGCTGTATTATTACTTTAACTTCTGAAGTTTGACATTGTTTGTTTCTATAATCTGTTGTTAGACACTGTTAACGTAAAATATGCTGTATTATTACTTTGTTCTGAAGTTTGACATTGTTTGTTTCTATAATCTGTTGTTAGACACTGTTAACGTAAAATATGCTGTATTATTACTTTGTTCTGAAGTTTGACATTGTTTGTTTCTATAATCTGTTGTTAGACACTGTTAACGTAAAATATGCTGTATTATTACTTTCTTCTGAAGTTTGACATTGTTTGTTTCTATAATCTGTTGTTAGACACTGTTAACGTAAAATATGCTGTATTATTACTTTGTTCTGAAGTTTGACATTGTTTGTTTCTATAATCTGTTGTTAGACACTGTTAACGTAAAATATGCTGTATTATTACTTTGTTCTGAAGTTTGACATTGTTTGTTTCTATAATCTGTTGTTAGACACTGTTAACGTAAAATATGCTGTATTATTACTTTGTTCTGAAGTTTGACATTGTTTGTTTCTATAATCTGTTGTTAGACACTGTTAACGTAAAATATGCTGTATTATTACTTTGTTCTGAAGTTTGACATTGTTTGTTTCTATAATCTGTTGTTAGACACTGTTAACGTAAAATATGCTGTATTATTACTTTGTTCTGAAGTTTGACATTGTTTGTTTCTATAATCTGTTGTTAGACACTGTTAACGTAAAATATGCTGTATTATTACTTTGTTCTGAAGTTTGACATTGTTTGTTTCTATAATCTGTTGTTAGACACTGTTAACGTAAAATATGCTGTATTATTACTTTCTTCTGAAGTTTGACATTGTTTGTTTCTATAATCTGTTGTTAGACACTGTTAACGTAAAATATGCTGTATTATTACTTTGTTCTGAAGTTTGACATTGTTTGTTTCTATAATCTGTTGTTAGACACTGTTAACGTAAAATATGCTGTATTATTACTTTCTTCTGAAGTTTGACATTGTTTGTTTCTATAATCTGTTGTTAGACACTGTTAACGTAAAATATGCTGTATTATTACTTTGTTCTGAAGTTTGACATTGTTTGTTTCTATAATCTGTTGTTAGACACTGTTAACGTAAAATATGCTGTATTATTACTTTGTTCTGAAGTTTGACATTGTTTGTTTCTATAATCTGTTGTTAGACACTGTTAACGTAAAATATGCTGTATTATTACTTTCTTCTGAAGTTTGACATTGTTTGTTTCTATAATCTGTTGTTAGACACTGTTAACGTAAAATATGCTGTATTATTACTTTGTTCTGAAGTTTGACATTGTTTGTTTCTATAATCTGTTGTTAGACACTGTTAACGTAAAATATGCTGTATTATTACTTTCTTCTGAAGTTTGACATTGTTTGTTTCTATAATCTGTTGTTAGACACTGTTAACGTAAAATATGCTGTATTATTACTTTGTTCTGAAGTTTGACATTGTTTGTTTCTATAATCTGTTGTTAGACACTGTTAACGTAAAATATGCTGTATTATTACTTTCTTCTGAAGTTTGACATTGTTTGTTTCTATAATCTGTTGTTAGACACTGTTAACGTAAAATATGCTGTATTATTACTTTCTTCTGAAGTTTGACATTGTTTGTTTCTATAATCTGTTGTTAGACACTGTTAACGTAAAATATGCTGTATTATTACTTTGTTCTGAAGTTTGACATTGTTTGTTTCTATAATCTGTTGTTAGACACTGTTAACGTAAAATATGCTGTATTATTACTTTGTTCTGAAGTTTGACATTGTTTGTTTCTATAATCTGTTGTTAGACACTGTTAACGTAAAATATGCTGTATTATTACTTTCTTCTGAAGTTTGACATTGTTTGTTTCTATAATCTGTTGTTAGACACTGTTAACGTAAAATATGCTGTATTATTACTTTGTTCTGAAGTTTGACATTGTTTGTTTCTATAATCTGTTGTTAGACACTGTTAACGTAAAATATGCTGTATTATTACTTTCTTCTGAAGTTTGACATTGTTTGTTTCTATAATCTGTTGTTAGACACTGTTAACGTAAAATATGCTGTATTATTACTTTGTTCTGAAGTTTGACATTGTTTGTTTCTATAATCTGTTGTTAGACACTGTTAACGTAAAATATGCTGTATTATTACTTTGTTCTGAAGTTTGACATTGTTTGTTTCTATAATCTGTTGTTAGACACTGTTAACGTAAAATATGCTGTATTATTACTTTGTTCTGAAGTTTGACATTGTTTGTTTCTATAATCTGTTGTTAGACACTGTTAACGTAAAATATGCTGTATTATTACTTTCTTCTGAAGTTTGACATTGTTTGTTTCTATAATCTGTTGTTAGACACTGTTAACGTAAAATATGCTGTATTATTACTTTGTTCTGAAGTTTGACATTGTTTGTTTCTATAATCTGTTGTTAGACACTGTTAACGTAAAATATGCTGTATTATTACTTTCTTCTGAAGTTTGACATTGTTTGTTTCTATAATCTGTTGTTAGACACTGTTAACGTAAAATATGCTGTATTATTACTTTGTTCTGAAGTTTGACATTGTTTGTTTCTATAATCTGTTGTTAGACACTGTTAACGTAAAATATGCTGTATTATTACTTTGTTCTGAAGTTTGACATTGTTTGTTTCTATAATCTGTTGTTAGACACTGTTAACGTAAAATATGCTGTATTATTACTTTCTTCTGAAGTTTGACATTGTTTGTTTCTATAATCTGTTGTTAGACACTGTTAACGTAAAATATGCTGTATTATTACTTTGTTCTGAAGTTTGACATTGTTTGTTTCTATAATCTGTTGTTAGACACTGTTAACGTAAAATATGCTGTATTATTACTTTGTTCTGAAGTTTGACATTGTTTGTTTCTATAATCTGTTGTTAGACACTGTTAACGTAAAATATGCTGTATTATTACTTTCTTCTGAAGTTTGACATTGTTTGTTTCTACATTGTTTGTTTCTATAATCTGTTGTTAGACACTGTTAACGTAAAATATGCTGTATTATTACTTTCTTCTGAAGTTTGACATTGTTTGTTTCTATAATCTGTTGTTAGACACTGTTAACGTAAAATATGCTGTATTATTACTTTCTTCTGAAGTTTGACATTGTTTGTTTCTATAATCTGTTGTTAGACACTGTTAACGTAAAATATGCTGTATTATTACTTTCTTCTGAAGTTTGACATTGTTTGTTTCTATAATCTGTTGTTAGACACTGTTAACGTAAAATATGCTGTATTATTACTTTGTTCTGAAGTTTGACATTGTTTGTTTCTATAATCTGTTGTTAGACACTGTTAACGTAAAATATGCTGTATTATTACTTTGTTCTGAAGTTTGACATTGTTTGTTTCTATAATCTGTTGTTAGACACTGTTAACGTAAAATATGCTGTATTATTACTTTCTTCTGAAGTTTGACATTGTTTGTTTCTATAATCTGTTGTTAGACACTGTTAACGTAAAATATGCTGTATTATTACTTTGTTCTGAAGTTTGACATTGTTTGTTTCTATAATCTGTTGTTAGACACTGTTAACGTAAAATATGCTGTATTATTACTTTCTTCTGAAGTTTGACATTGTTTGTTTCTATAATCTGTTGTTAGACACTGTTAACGTAAAATATGCTGTATTATTACTTTGTTCTGAAGTTTGACTATTGTTTGTTGTTAACGTATATGCTGTATTATTACTTTGTTCTGTTTGACATTAGTTGTTAGACACTGTTAACGTAAAATATGCTGTATTATTACTTTCTTCTGAAGTTTGACATTGTTTGTTTCTATAATCTGTTGTTAGACACTGTTAACGTAAAATATGCTGTATTATTACTTTGTTCTGAAGTTTGACATTGTTTGTTTCTATAATCTGTTGTTAGACACTGTTAACGTAAAATATGCTGTATTATTACTTTCTTCTGAAGTTTGACATTGTTTGTTTCTATAATCTGTTGTTAGACACTGTTAACGTAAAATATGCTGTATTATTACTTTGTTCTGAAGTTTGACATTGTTTGTTTCTATAATCTGTTGTTAGACACTGTTAACGTAAAATATGCTGTATTATTACTTTCTTCTGAAGTTTGACATTGTTTGTTTCTATAATCTGTTGTTAGACACTGTTAACGTAAAATATGCTGTATTATTACTTTGTTCTGAAGTTTGACATTGTTTGTTTCTATAATCTGTTGTTAGACACTGTTAACGTAAAATATGCTGTATTATTACTTTGTTCTGAAGTTTGACATTGTTTGTTTCTATAATCTGTTGTTAGACACTGTTAACGTAAAATATGCTGTATTATTACTTTGTTCTGAAGTTTGACATTGTTTGTTTCTATAATCTGTTGTTAGACACTGTTAACGTAAAATATGCTGTATTATTACTTTGTTCTGAAGTTTGACATTGTTTGTTTCTATAATCTGTTGTTAGACACTGTTAACGTAAAATATGCTGTATTATTACTTTGTTCTGAAGTTTGACATTGTTTGTTTCTATAATCTGTTGTTAGACACTGTTAACGTAAAATATGCTGTATTATTACTTTCTTCTGAAGTTTGACATTGTTTGTTTCTATAATCTGTTGTTAGACACTGTTAACGTAAAATATGCTGTATTATTACTTTGTTCTGAAGTTTGACATTGTTTGTTTCTATAATCTGTTGTTAGACACTGTTAACGTAAAATATGCTGTATTATTACTTTGTTCTGAAGTTTGACATTGTTTGTTTCTATAATCTGTTGTTAGACACTGTTAACGTAAAATATGCTGTATTATTACTTTCTTCTGAAGTTTGACATTGTTTGTTTCTATAATCTGTTGTTAGACACTGTTAACGTAAAATATGCTGTATTATTACTTTGTTCTGAAGTTTGACATTGTTTGTTTCTATAATCTGTTGTTAGACACTGTTAACGTAAAATATGCTGTATTATTACTTTCTTCTGAAGTTTGACATTGTTTGTTTCTATAATCTGTTGTTAGACACTGTTAACGTAAAATATGCTGTATTATTACTTTGTTCTGAAGTTTGACATTGTTTGTTTCTATAATCTGTTGTTAGACACTGTTAACGTAAAATATGCTGTATTATTACTTTGTTCTGAAGTTTGACATTGTTTGTTTCTATAATCTGTTGTTAGACACTGTTAACGTAAAATATGCTGTATTATTACTTTGTTCTGAAGTTTGACATTGTTTGTTTCTATAATCTGTTGTTAGACACTGTTAACGTAAAATATGCTGTATTATTACTTTGTTCTGAAGTTTGACATTGTTTGTTTCTATAATCTGTTGTTAGACACTGTTAACGTAAAATATGCTGTATTATTACTTTGTTCTGAAGTTTGACATTGTTTGTTTCTATAATCTGTTGTTAGACACTGTTAACGTAAAATATGCTGTATTATTACTTTGTTCTATAAGTTTGACATTGTTTGTTTCTATAATCTGTTGTTAGACACTGTTAACGTAAAATATGCTGTATTATTACTTTGTTCTGAAGTTTGACATTGTTTGTTTCTATAATCTGTTGTTAGACACTGTTAACGTAAAATATGCTGTATTATTACTTTCTTCTGAAGTTTGACATTGTTTGTTTCTATAATCTGTTGTTAGACACTGTTAACGTAAAATATGCTGTATTATTACTTTCTTCTGAAGTTTGACATTGTTTGTTTCTATAATCTGTTGTTAGACACTGTTAACGTAAAATATGCTGTATTATTACTTTGTTCTGAAGTTTGACATTGTTTGTTTCTATAATCTGTTGTTAGACACTGTTAACGTAAAATATGCTGTATTATTACTTTGTTCTGAAGTTTGACATTGTTTGTTTCTATAATCTGTTGTTAGACACTGTTAACGTAAAATATGCTGTATTATTACTTTGTTCTGAAGTTTGACATTGTTTGTTTCTATAATCTGTTGTTAGACACTGTTAACGTAAAATATGCTGTATTATTACTTTGTTCTGAAGTTTGACATTGTTTGTTTCTATAATCTGTTGTTAGACACTGTTAACGTAAAATATGCTGTATTATTACTTTGTTCTGAAGTTCTGAAATCTTTGACATTGTTTGTTTCTATAATCTGTTGTTAGACACTGTTAACGTAAAATATGCTGTATTATTACTTTGTTCTGAAGTTTGACATTGTTTGTTTCTATAATCTGTTGTTAGACACTGTTAACGTAAAATATGCTGTATTATTACTTTGTTCTGAAGTTTGACATTGTTTGTTTCTATAATCTGTTGTTAGACACTGTTAACGTAAAATATGCTGTATTATTACTTTCTTCTGAAGTTTGACATTGTTTGTTTCTATAATCTGTTGTTAGACACTGTTAACGTAAAATATGCTGTATTATTACTTTGTTCTGAAGTTTGACATTGTTTGTTTCTATAATCTGTTGTTAGACACTGTTAACGTAAAATATGCTGTATTATTACTTTGTTCTGAAGTTTGACATTGTTTGTTTCTATAATCTGTTGTTAGACACTGTTAACGTAAAATATGCTGTATTATTACTTTCTTCTGAAGTTTGACATTGTTTGTTTCTATAATCTGTTGTTAGACACTGTTAACGTAAAATATGCTGTATTATTACTTTGTTCTGAAGTTTGACATTGTTTGTTTCTATAATCTGTTGTTAGACACTGTTAACGTAAAATATGCTGTATTATTACTTTGTTCTGAAGTTTGACATTGTTTGTTTCTATAATCTGTTGTTAGACACTGTTAACGTAAAATATGCTGTATTATTACTTTCTTCTGAAGTTTGACATTGTTTGTTTCTATAATCTGTTGTTAGACACTGTTAACGTAAAATATGCTGTATTATTACTTTGTTCTGAAGTTTGACATTGTTTGTTTCTATAATCTGTTGTTAGACACTGTTAACGTAAAATATGCTGTATTATTACTTTCTTCTGAAGTTTGACATTGTTTGTTTCTATAATCTGTTGTTAGACACTGTTAACGTAAAATATGCTGTATTATTACTTTGTTCTGTTTGTTTCTAAGTTTGACATTGTTTGTTTCTATAATCTGTTGTTAGACACTGTTAACGTAAAATATGCTGTATTATTACTTTGTTCTGAAGTTTGACATTGTTTGTTTCTATAATCTGTTGTTAGACACTGTTAACGTAAAATATGCTGTATTATTACTTTGTTCTGAAGTTTGACATTGTTTGTTTCTATAATCTGTTGTTAGACACTGTTAACGTAAAATATGCTGTATTATTACTTTCTTCTGAAGTTTGACATTGTTTGTTTCTATAATCTGTTGTTAGACACTGTTAACGTAAAATATGCTGTATTATTACTTTGTTCTGAAGTTTGACATTGTTTGTTTCTATAATCTGTTGTTAGACACTGTTAACGTAAAATATGCTGTATTATTACTTTGTTCTGAAGTTTGACATTGTTTGTTTCTATAATCTGTTGTTAGACACTGTTAACGTAAAATATGCTGTATTATTACTTTCTTCTGAAGTTTGACATTGTTTGTTTCTATAATCTGTTGTTAGACACTGTTAACGTAAAATATGCTGTATTATTACTTTCTTCTGAAGTTTGACATTGTTTGTTTCTATAATCTGTTGTTAGACACTGTTAACGTAAAATATGCTGTATTATTACTTTCTTCTGAAGTTTGACATTGTTTGTTTCTATAATCTGTTGTTAGACACTGTTAACGTAAAATATGCTGTATTATTACTTTGTTCTGAAGTTTGACATTGTTTGTTTCTATAATCTGTTGTTAGACACTGTTAACGTAAAATATGCTGTATTATTACTTTGTTCTGAAGTTTGACATTGTTTGTTTCTATAATCTGTTGTTAGACACTGTTAACGTAAAATATGCTGTATTATTACTTTGTTCTGAAGTTTGACATTGTTTGTTTCTATAATCTGTTGTTAGACACTGTTAACGTAAAATATGCTGTATTATTACTTTAACGTTCTGTAAGTTTGACATTGTTTGTTTCTATAATCTGTTGTTAGACACTGTTAACGTAAAATATGCTGTATTATTACTTTCTTCTGAAGTTTGACATTGTTTGTTTCTATAATCTGTTGTTAGACACTGTTAACGTAAAATATGCTGTATTATTACTTTAACGTTCTGAAGTTTGACATTGTTTGTTTCTATAATCTGTTGTTAGACACTGTTAACGTAAAATATGCTGTATTATTACTTTGTTCTGAAGTTTGACATTGTTTGTTTCTATAATCTGTTGTTAGACACTGTTAACGTAAAATATGCTGTATTATTACTTTGTTCTGAAGTTTGACATTGTTTGTTTCTATAATCTGTTGTTAGACACTGTTAACGTAAAATATGCTGTATTATTACTTTGTTCTGAAGTTTGACATTGTTTGTTTCTATAATCTGTTGTTAGACACTGTTAACGTAAAATATGCTGTATTATTACTTTGTTCTGAAGTTTGACATTGTTTGTTTCTATAATCTGTTGTTAGACACTGTTAACGTAAAATATGCTGTATTATTACTTTGTTCTGAAGTTTGACATTGTTTGTTTCTATAATCTGTTGTTAGACACTGTTAACGTAAAATATGCTGTATTATTACTTTGTTCTGAAGTTTGACATTGTTTGTTTCTATAATCTGTTGTTAGACACTGTTAACGTAAAATATGCTGTATTATTACTTTCTTCTGAAGTTTGACATTGTTTGTTTCTATAATCTGTTGTTAGACACTGTTAACGTAAAATATGCTGTATTATTACTTTGTTCTGAAGTTTGACATTGTTTGTTTCTATAATCTGTTGTTAGACACTGTTAACGTAAAATATGCTGTATTATTACTTTGTTCTGAAGTTTGACATTGTTTGTTTCTATAATCTGTTGTTAGACACTGTTAACGTAAAATATGCTGTATTATTACTTTCTTCTGAAGTTTGACATTGTTTGTTTCTATAATCTGTTGTTAGACACTGTTAACGTAAAATATGCTGTATTATTACTTTCTTCTGAAGTTTGACATTGTTTGTTTCTATAATCTGTTGTTAGACACTGTTAACGTAAAATATGCTGTATTATTACTTTGTTCTGAAGTTTGACATTGTTTGTTTCTATAATCTGTTGTTAGACACTGTTAACGTAAAATATGCTGTATTATTACTTTCTTCTGAAGTTTGACATTGTTTGTTTCTATAATCTGTTGTTAGACACTGTTAACGTAAAATATGCTGTATTATTACTTTGTTCTGAAGTTTGACTTGTTTGTTTCTAAGTTTGACATTGTTTGTATTATTACTTTCTTAATCTGTTGTTATAATCTGACACTGTTAACGTAAAATATGCTGTATTATTACTTTGTTCTGAAGTTTGACATTGTTTGTTTCTATAATCTGTTGTTAGACACTGTTAACGTAAAATATGCTGTATTATTACTTTGTTCTGAAGTTTGACATTGTTTGTTTCTATAATCTGTTGTTAGACACTGTTAACGTAAAATATGCTGTATTATTACTTTGTTCTGAAGTTTGACATTGTTTGTTTCTATAATCTGTTGTTAGACACTGTTAACGTAAAATATGCTGTATTATTACTTTCTTCTGAAGTTTGACATTGTTTGTTTCTATAATCTGTTGTTAGACACTGTTAACGTAAAATATGCTGTATTATTACTTTGTTCTGAAGTTTGACATTGTTTGTTTCTATAATCTGTTGTTAGACACTGTTAACGTAAAATATGCTGTATTATTACTTTCTTCTGAAGTTTGACATTGTTTGTTTCTATAATCTGTTGTTAGACACTGTTAACGTAAAATATGCTGTATTATTACTTTGTTCTGAAGTTTGACATTGTTTGTTTCTATAATCTGTTGTTAGACACTGTTAACGTAAAATATGCTGTATTATTACTTTCTTCTGAAGTTTGACATTGTTTGTTTCTATAATCTGTTGTTAGACACTGTTAACGTAAAATATGCTGTATTATTACTTTCTTCTGAAGTTTGACATTGTTTGTTTCTATAATCTGTTGTTAGACACTGTTAACGTAAAATATGCTGTATTATTACTTTCTTCTGAAGTTTGACATTGTTTGTTTCTATAATCTGTTGTTAGACACTGTTAACGTAAAATATGCTGTATTATTACTTTCTTCTGAAGTTTGACATTGTTTGTTTCTATAATCTGTTGTTAGACACTGTTAACGTAAAATATGCTGTATTATTACTTTCTTCTGAAGTTTGACATTGTTTGTTTCTATAATCTGTTGTTAGACACTGTTAACGTAAAATATGCTGTATTATTACTTTGTTCTGAAGTTTGACATTGTTTGTTTCTATAATCTGTTGTTAGACACTGTTAACGTAAAATATGCTGTATTATTACTTTGTTCTGAAGTTTGACATTGTTTGTTTCTATAATCTGTTGTTAGACACTGTTAACGTAAAATATGCTGTATTATTACTTTGTTCTGAAGTTTGACATTGTTTGTTTCTATAATCTGTTGTTAGACACTGTTAACGTAAAATATGCTGTATTATTACTTTGTTCTGAAGTTTGACATTGTTTGTTTCTATAATCTGTTGTTAGACACTGTTAACGTAAAATATGCTGTATTATTACTTTCTTCTGAAGTTTGACATTGTTTGTTTCTATAATCTGTTGTTAGACACTGTTAACGTAAAATATGCTGTATTATTACTTTGTTCTGAAGTTTGACATTGTTTGTTTCTATAATCTGTTGTTAGACACTGTTAACGTAAAATATGCTGTATTATTACTTTCTTCTGAAGTTTGACATTGTTTGTTTCTATAATCTGTTGTTAGACACTGTTAACGTAAAATATGCTGTATTATTACTTTGTTCTGAAGTTTGACATTGTTTGTTTCTATAATCTGTTGTTAGACACTGTTAACGTAAAATATGCTGTATTATTACTTTCTTCTGAAGTTTGACATTGTTTGTTTCTATAATCTGTTGTTAGACACTGTTAACGTAAAATATGCTGTATTATTACTTTGTTCTGAAGTTTGACATTGTTTGTTTCTATAATCTGTTGTTAGACACTGTTAACGTAAAATATGCTGTATTATTACTTTGTTCTGAAGTTTGACATTGTTTGTTTCTATAATCTGTTGTTAGACACTGTTAACGTAAAATATGCTGTATTATTACTTTGTTCTGAAGTTTGACATTGTTTGTTTCTATAATCTGTTGTTAGACACTGTTAACGTAAAATATGCTGTATTATTACTTTGTTCTGAAGTTTGACATTGTTTGTTTCTATAATCTGTTGTTAGACACTGTTAACGTAAAATATGCTGTATTATTACTTTGTTCTGAAGTTTGACATTGTTTGTTTCTATAATCTGTTGTTAGACACTGTTAACGTAAAATATGCTGTATTATTACTTTGTTCTGAAGTTTGACATTGTTTTTGTTTCTATAATCTGTTGTTAGACACTGTTAACGTAAAATATGCTGTATTATTACTTTGTTCTGAAGTTTGACATTGTTTGTTTCTATAATCTGTTGTTAGACACTGTTAACGTAAAATATGCTGTATTATTACTTTCTTCTGAAGTTTGACATTGTTTGTTTCTATAATCTGTTGTTAGACACTGTTAACGTAAAATATGCTGTATTATTACTTTGTTCTGAAGTTTGACATTGTTTGTTTCTATAATCTGTTGTTAGACACTGTTAACGTAAAATATGCTGTATTATTACTTTCTTCTGAAGTTTGACATTGTTTGTTTCTATAATCTGTTGTTAGACACTGTTAACGTAAAATATGCTGTATTATTACTTTGTTCTGAAGTTTGACATTGTTTGTTTCTATAATCTGTTGTTAGACACTGTTAACGTAAAATATGCTGTATTATTACTTTCTTCTGAAGTTTGACATTGTTTGTTTCTATAATCTGTTGTTAGACACTGTTAACGTAAAATATGCTGTATTATTACTTTGTTCTGAAGTTTGACATTGTTTGTTTCTATAATCTGTTGTTAGACACTGTTAACGTAAAATATGCTGTATTATTACTTTGTTCTGAAGTTTGACATTGTTTGTTTCTATAATCTGTTGTTAGACACTGTTAACGTAAAATATGCTGTATTATTACTTTGTTCTGAAGTTTGACATTGTTTGTTTCTATAATCTGTTGTTAGACACTGTTAACGTAAAATATGCTGTATTATTACTTTCTTCTGAAGTTTGACATTGTTTGTTTCTATAATCTGTTGTTAGACACTGTTAACGTAAAATATGCTGTATTATTACTTTGTTCTGAAGTTTGACATTGTTTGTTTCTATAATCTGTTGTTAGACACTGTTAACGTAAAATATGCTGTATTATTACTTTCTTCTGAAGTTTGACATTGTTTGTTTCTATAATCTGTTGTTAGACACTGTTAACGTAAAATATGCTGTATTATTACTTTCTTCTGAAGTTTGACATTGTTTGTTTCTATAATCTGTTGTTAGACACTGTTAACGTAAAATATGCTGTATTATTACTTTGTTCTGAAGTTTGACATTGTTTGTTTCTATAATCTGTTGTTAGATACTGTTAACGTAAAATATGCTGTATTATTACTTTGTTCTGAAGTTTGACATTGTTTGTTTCTATAATCTGTTGTTAGACACTGTTAACGTAAAATATGCTGTATTATTACTTTGTTCTGAAGTTTGACATTGTTTGTTTCTATAATCTGTTGTTAGACACTGTTAACGTAAAATATGCTGTATTATTACTTTGTTCTGAAGTTTGACATTGTTTGTTTCTATAATCTGTTGTTAGACACTGTTAACGTAAAATATGCTGTATTATTACTTTGTTCTGAAGTTTGACATTGTTTGTTTCTATAATCTGTTGTTAGACACTGTTAACGTAAAATATGCTGTATTATTACTTTGTTCTGAAGTTTGACATTGTTTGTTTCTATAATCTGTTGTTAGACACTGTTAACGTAAAATATGCTGTATTATTACTTTGTTCTGAAGTTTGACATTGTTTGTTTCTATAATCTGTTGTTAGACACTGTTAACGTAAAATATGCTGTATTATTACTTTCTTCTGAAGTTTGACATTGTTTGTTTCTATAATCTGTTGTTAGACACTGTTAACGTAAAATATGCTGTATTATTACTTTGTTCTGAAGTTTGACATTGTTTGTTTCTATAATCTGTTGTTAGACACTGTTAACGTAAAATATGCTGTATTATTACTTTCTTCTGAAGTTTGACATTGTTTGTTTCTATAATCTGTTGTTAGACACTGTTAACGTAAAATATGCTGTATTATTACTTTGTTCTGAAGTTTGACATTGTTTGTTTCTATAATCTGTTGTTAGACACTGTTAACGTAAAATATGCTGTATTATTACTTTCTTCTGAAGTTTGACATTGTTTGTTTCTATAATCTGTTGTTAGACACTGTTAACGTAAAATATGCTGTATTATTACTTTGTTCTGAAGTTTGACATTGTTTGTTTCTATAATCTGTTGTTAGACACTGTTAACGTAAAATATGCTGTATTATTACTTTGTTCTGTTTCTAGTTTGACATTGTTTGTTTCTATAATCTGTTGTTAGACACTGTTAACGTAAAATATGCTGTATTATTACTTTGTTCTGAAGTTTGACATTGTTTGTTTCTATAATCTGTTGTTAGACACTGTTAACGTAAAATATGCTGTATTATTACTTTGTTCTGAAGTTTGACATTGTTTGTTTCTATAATCTGTTGTTAGACACTGTTAACGTAAAATATGCTGTATTATTACTTTCTTCTGAAGTTTGACATTGTTTGTTTCTATAATCTGTTGTTAGACACTGTTAACGTAAAATATGCTGTATTATTACTTTGTTCTGAAGTTTGACATTGTTTGTTTCTATAATCTGTTGTTAGACACTGTTAACGTAAAATATGCTGTATTATTACTTTCTTCTGAAGTTTGACATTGTTTGTTTCTATAATCTGTTGTTAGACACTGTTAACGTAAAATATGCTGTATTATTACTTTCTTCTGAAGTTTGACATTGTTTGTTTCTATAATCTGTTGTTAGACACTCTGCTGTATTATTACTTTGACATTTGACATTGTTTGTTTCTATAATCTGTTGTTAGACACTGTTAACGTAAAATATGCTGTATTATTACTTTCTTCTGAAGTTTGACATTGTTTGTTTCTATAATCTGTTGTTAAACACTGATAATCTGTTGTTAGACACTGTTAACGTAAAATATGCTGTATTATTACTTTGTTCTGAAGTTTGACATTGTTTGTTTCTATAATCTGTTGTTAGACACTGTTAACGTAAAATATGCTGTATTATTACTTTCTTCTGAAGTTTGACATTGTTTGTTTCTATAATCTGTTGTTAGACACTGTTAACGTAAAATATGCTGTATTATTACTTTGTTCTGAAGTTTGACATTGTTTGTTTCTATAATCTGTTGTTAGACACTGTTAACGTAAAATATGCTGTATTATTACTTTCTTCTGAAGTTTGACATTGTTTGTTTCTATAATCTGTTGTTAGACACTGTTAACGTAAAATATGCTGTATTATTACTTTGTTCTGAAGTTTGACATTGTTTGTTTCTATAATCTGTTGTTAGACACTGTTAACGTAAAATATGCTGTATTATTACTTTCTTCTGAAGTTTGACATTGTTTGTTTCTATAATCTGTTGTTAGACACTGTTAACGTAAAATATGCTGTATTATTACTTTGTTCTGAAGTTTGACATTGTTTGTTTCTATAATCTGTTGTTAGACACTGTTAACGTAAAATATGCTGTATTATTACTTTGTTCTGAAGTTTGACATTGTTTGTTTCTATAATCTGTTGTTAGACACTGTTAACGTAAAATATGCTGTATTATTACTTTGTTCTGAAGTTTGACATTGTTTGTTTCTATAATCTGTTGTTAGACACTGTTAACGTAAAATATGCTGTATTATTACTTTGTTCTGAAGTTTGACATTGTTTGTTTCTATAATCTGTTGTTAGACACTGTTAACGTAAAATATGCTGTATTATTACTTTCTTCTGAAGTTTGACATTGTTTGTTTCTATAATCTGTTGTTAGACACTGTTAACGTAAAATATGCTGTATTATTACTTTGTTCTGAAGTTTGACATTGTTTGTTTCTATAATCTGTTGTTAGACACTGTTAACGTAAAATATGCTGTATTATTACTTTGTTCTGAAGTTTGACATTGTTTGTTTCTATAATCTGTTGTTAGACACTGTTAACGTAAAATATGCTGTATTATTACTTTCTTCTGAAGTTTGACATTGTTTGTTTCTATAATCTGTTGTTAGACACTGTTAACGTAAAATATGCTGTATTATTACTTTGTTCTGAAGTTTGACATTGTTTGTTTCTATAATCTGTTGTTAGACACTGTTAACGTAAAATATGCTGTATTATTACTTTCTTCTGAAGTTTGACATTGTTTGTTTCTATAATCTGTTGTTAGACACTGTTAACGTAAAATATGCTGTATTATTACTTTCTTCTGAAGTTTGACATTGTTTGTTTCTATAATCTGTTGTTAGACACTGTTAACGTAAAATATGCTGTATTATTACTTTTCTGAAGTTTGACATTGTTTGTTTCTATAATCTGTTCTGTTAACGTAAAATTGACATTGTTTGTTTCTATAATCTGTTGTTAGACACTGTTAACGTAAAATATGCTGTATTATTACTTTGTTCTGAAGTTTGACATTGTTTGTTTCTATAATCTGTTGTTAGACACGTAAAATATGTTAACGTAAAATATGCTGTATTATTACTTTGTTCTGAAGTTTGACATTGTTTGTTTCTATAATCTGTTGTTAGACACTGTTAACGTAAAATATGCTGTATTATTACTTTGTTCTGAAGTTTGACATTGTTTGTTTCTATAATCTGTTGTTAGACACTGTTAACGTAAAATATGCTGTATTATTACTTTGTTCTGAAGTTTGACATTGTTTGTTTCTATAATCTGTTGTTAGACACTGTTAACGTAAAATATGCTGTATTATTACTTTGTTCTGAAGTTTGACATTGTTTGTTTCTATAATCTGTTGTTAGACACTGTTAACGTAAAATATGCTGTATTATTACTTTGTTCTGAAGTTTGACATTGTTTGTTTCTATAATCTGTTGTTAGACACTGTTAACGTAAAATATGCTGTATTATTACTTTGTTCTGAAGTTTGACATTGTTTGTTTCTATAATCTGTTGTTAGACACTGTTAACGTAAAATATGCTGTATTATTACTTTGTTCTGAAGTTTGACATTGTTTGTTTCTATAATCTGTTGTTAGACACTGTTAACGTAAAATATGCTGTATTATTACTTTGTTCTGAAGTTTGACATTGTTTGTTTCTATAATCTGTTGTTAGACACTGTTAACGTAAAATATGCTGTATTATTACTTTGTTCTGAAGTTTGACATTGTTTGTTTCTATAATCTGTTGTTAGACACTGTTAACGTAAAATATGCTGTATTATTACTTTGTTCTGAAGTTTGACATTGTTTGTTTCTATAATCTGTTGTTAGACACTGTTAACGTAAAATATGCTGTATTATTACTTTCTTCTGAAGTTTGACATTGTTTGTTTCTATAATCTGTTGTTAGACACTGTTAACGTAAAATATGCTGTATTATTACTTTGTTCTGAAGTTTGACATTGTTTGTTTCTATAATCTGTTGTTAGACACTGTTAACGTAAAATATGCTGTATTATTACTTTGTTCTGAAGTTTGACATTGTTTGTTTCTATAATCTGTTGTTAGACACTGTTAACGTAAAATATGCTGTATTATTACTTTGTTCTGAAGTTTGACATTGTTTGTTTCTATAATCTGTTGTTAGACACTGTTAACGTAAAATATGCTGTATTATTACTTTCTTCTGAAGTTTGACATTGTTTGTTTCTATAATCTGTTGTTAGACACTGTTAACGTAAAATATGCTGTATTATTACTTTCTTCTGAAGTTTGACATTGTTTGTTTCTATAATCTGTTGTTAGACACTGTTAACGTAAAATATGCTGTATTATTACTTTGTTCTGAAGTTTGACATTGTTTGTTTCTATAATCTGTTGTTAGACACTGTTAACGTAAAATATGCTGTATTATTACTTTGTTCTGAAGTTTGACATTGTTTGTTTCTATAATCTGTTGTTAGACACTGTTAACGTAAAATATGCTGTATTATTACTTTCTTCTGAAGTTTGACATTGTTTGTTTCTATAATCTGTTGTTAGACACTGTTAACGTAAAATATGCTGTATTATTACTTTCTTCTGAAGTTTGACATTGTTTGTTTCTATAATCTGTTGTTAGACACTGTTAACGTAAAATATGCTGTATTATTACTTTGTTCTGAAGTTTGACATTGTTTGTTTCTATAATCTGTTGTTAGACACTGTTAACGTAAAATATGCTGTATTATTACTTTCTTCTGAAGTTTGACATTGTTTGTTTCTATAATCTGTTGTTAGACACTGTTAACGTAAAATATGCTGTATTATTACTTTGTTCTGAAGTTTGACATTGTTTGTTTCTATAATCTGTTGTTAGACACTGTTAACGTAAAATATGCTGTATTATTACTTTCTTCTGAAGTTTGACATTGTTTGTTTCTATAATCTGTTGTTAGACACTGTTAACGTAAAATATGCTGTATTATTACTTTCTTCTGAAGTTTGACATTGTTTGTTTCTATAATCTGTTGTTAGACACTGTTAACGTAAAATATGCTGTATTATTACTTTGTTCTGAAGTTTGACATTGTTTGTTTCTATAATCTGTTGTTAGACACTGTTAACGTAAAATATGCTGTATTATTACTTTCTTCTGAAGTTTGACATTGTTTGTTTCTATAATCTGTTGTTAGACACTGTTAACGTAAAATATGCTGTATTATTACTTTCTTCTGAAGTTTGACATTGTTTGTTTCTATAATCTGTTGTTAGACACTGTTAACGTAAAATATGCTGTATTATTACTTTCTTCTGAAGTTTGACATTGTTTGTTTCTATAATCTGTTGTTAGACACTGTTAACGTAAAATATGCTGTATTATTACTTTCTTCTGAAGTTTGACATTGTTTGTTTCTATAATCTGTTGTTAGACACTGTTAACGTAAAATATGCTGTATTATTACTTTCTTCTGAAGTTTGACATTGTTTGTTTCTATAATCTGTTGTTAGACACTGTTAACGTAAAATATGCTGTATTATTACTTTGTTCTGAAGTTTGACATTGTTTGTTTCTATAATCTGTTGTTAGACACTGTTAACGTAAAATATGCTGTATTATTACTTTCTTCTGAAGTTTGACATTGTTTGTTTCTATAATCTGTTGTTAGACACTGTTAACGTAAAATATGCTGTATTATTACTTTCTTCTGAAGTTTGACATTGTTTGTTTCTATAATCTGTTGTTAGACACTGTTAACGTAAAATATGCTGTATTATTACTTTGTTCTGAAGTTTGACATTGTTTGTTTCTATAATCTGTTGTTAGACACTGTTAACGTAAAATATGCTGTATTATTACTTTGTTCTGAAGTTTGACATTGTTTGTTTCTATAATCTGTTGTTAGACACTGTTAACGTAAAATATGCTGTATTATTACTTTCTTCTGAAGTTTGACATTGTTTGTTTCTATAATCTGTTGTTAGACACTGTTAACGTAAAATATGCTGTATTATTACTTTCTTCTGAAGTTTGACATTGTTTGTTTCTATAATCTGTTGTTAGACACTGTTAACGTAAAATATGCTGTATTATTACTTTGTTCTGAAGTTTGACATTGTTTGTTTCTATAATCTGTTGTTAGACACTGTTAACGTAAAATATGCTGTATTATTACTTTCTTCTGAAGTTTGACATTGTTTGTTTCTATAATCTGTTGTTAGACACTGTTAACGTAAAATATGCTGTATTATTACTTTCTTCTGAAGTTTGACATTGTTTGTTTCTATAATCTGTTGTTAGACACTGTTAACGTAAAATATGCTGTATTATTACTTTCTTCTGAAGTTTGACATTGTTTGTTTCTATAATCTGTTGTTAGACACTGTTAACGTAAAATATGCTGTATTATTACTTTGTTCTGAAGTTTGACATTGTTTGTTTCTATAATCTGTTGTTAGACACTGTTAACGTAAAATATGCTGTATTATTACTTTCTTCTGAAGTTTGACATTGTTTGTTTCTATAATCTGTTGTTAGACACTGTTAACGTAAAATATGCTGTATTATTACTTTGTTCTGAAGTTTGACATTGTTTGTTTCTATAATCTGTTGTTAGACACTGTTAACGTAAAATATGCTGTATTATTACTTTGTTCTGAAGTTTGACATTGTTTGTTTCTATAATCTGTTGTTAGACACTGTTAACGTAAAATATGCTGTATTATTACTTTGTTCTGAAGTTTGACATTGTTTGTTTCTATAATCTGTTGTTAGACACTGTTAACGTAAAATATGCTGTATTATTACTTTGTTCTGAAGTTTGACATTGTTTGTTTCTATAATCTGTTGTTAGACACTGTTAACGTAAAATATGCTGTATTATTACTTTGTTCTGAAGTTTGACATTGTTTGTTTCTATAATCTGTTGTTAGACACTGTTAACGTAAAATATGCTGTATTATTACTTTCTTCTGAAGTTTGACATTGTTTGTTTCTATAATCTGTTGTTAGACACTGTTAACGTAAAATATGCTGTATTATTACTTTGTTCTGAAGTTTGACATTGTTTGTTTCTATAATCTGTTGTTAGACACTGTTAACGTAAAATATGCTGTATTATTACTTTCTTCTGAAGTTTGACATTGTTTGTTTCTATAATCTGTTGTTAGACACTGTTAACGTAAAATATGCTGTATTATTACTTTCTTCTGAAGTTTGACATTGTTTGTTTCTATAATCTGTTGTTAGACACTGTTAACGTAAAATATGCTGTATTATTACTTTGTTCTGAAGTTTGACATTGTTTGTTTCTATAATCTGTTGTTAGACACTGTTAACGTAAAATATGCTGTATTATTACTTTGTTCTGAAGTTTGACATTGTTTGTTTCTATAATCTGTTGTTAGACACTGTTAACGTAAAATATGCTGTATTATTACTTTCTTCTGAAGTTTGACATTGTTTGTTTCTATAATCTGTTGTTAGACACTGTTAACGTAAAATATGCTGTATTATTACTTTGTTCTGAAGTTTGACATTGTTTGTTTCTATAATCTGTTGTTAGACACTGTTAACGTAAAATATGCTGTATTATTACTTTGTTCTGAAGTTTGACATTGTTTGTTTCTATAATCTGTTGTTAGACACTGTTAACGTAAAATATGCTGTATTATTACTTTCTTCTGAAGTTTGACATTGTTTGTTTCTATAATCTGTTGTTAGACACTGTTAACGTAAAATATGCTGTATTATTACTTTGTTCTGAAGTTTGACATTGTTTGTTTCTATAATCTGTTGTTAGACACTGTTAACGTAAAATATGCTGTATTATTACTTTGTTCTAAAGTTTGACATTGTTTGTTTCTATAATCTGTTGTTAGACACTGTTAACGTAAAATATGCTGTATTATTACTTTCTTCTGAAGTTTGACATTGTTTGTTTCTATAATCTGTTGTTAGACACTGTTAACGTAAAATATGCTGTATTATTACTTTGTTCTGAAGTTTGACATTGTTTGTTTCTATAATCTGTTGTTAGACACTGTTAACGTAAAATATGCTGTATTATTACTTTCTTCTGAAGTTTGACATTGTTTGTTTCTATAATCTGTTGTTAGACACTGTTAACGTAAAATATGCTGTATTATTACTTTGTTCTGAAGTTTGACATTGTTTGTTTCTATAATCTGTTGTTAGACACTGTTAACGTAAAATATGCTGTATTATTACTTTCTTCTGAAGTTTGACATTGTTTGTTTCTATAATCTGTTGTTAGACACTGTTAACGTAAAATATGCTGTATTATTACTTTCTTCTGAAGTTTGACATTGTTTGTTTCTATAATCTGTTGTTAGACACTGTTAACGTAAAATATGCTGTATTATTACTTTGTTCTGAAGTTTGACATTGTTTGTTTCTATAATCTGTTGTTAGACACTGTTAACGTAAAATATGCTGTATTATTACTTTCTTCTGAAGTTTGACATTGTTTGTTTCTATAATCTGTTGTTAGACACTGTTAACGTAAAATATGCTGTATTATTACTTTGTTCTGAAGTTTGACATTGTTTGTTTCTATAATCTGTTGTTAGACACTGTTAACGTAAAATATGCTGTATTATTACTTTCTTCTGAAGTTTGACATTGTTTGTTTCTATAATCTGTTGTTAGACACTGTTAACGTAAAATATGCTGTATTATTACTTTCTTCTGAAGTTTGACATTGTTTGTTTCTATAATCTGTTGTTAGACACTGTTAACGTAAAATATGCTGTATTATTACTTTGTTCTGAAGTTTGACATTGTTTGTTTCTATAATCTGTTGTTAGACACTGTTAACGTAAAATATGCTGTATTATTACTTTGTTCTAAAGTTTGACATTGTTTGTTTCTATAATCTGTTGTTAGACACTGTTAACGTAAAATATGCTGTATTATTACTTTCATTCTGAAGTTTGACATTGTTTGTTTCTATAATCTGTTGTTAGACACTGTTAACGTAAAATATGCTGTATTATTACTTTGTTCTGAAGTTTGACATTGTTTGTTTCTATAATCTGTTGTTAGACACTGTTAACGTAAAATATGCTGTATTATTACTTTCTTCTGAAGTTTGACATTGTTTGTTTCTATAATCTGTTGTTAGACACTGTTAACGTAAAATATGCTGTATTATTACTTTCTTCTGAAGTTTGACATTGTTTGTTTCTATAATCTGTTGTTAGACACTGTTAACGTAAAATATCCTGTATTATTACTTTCTTTTGAAGTTTGACATTGTTTGTTTCTATAATCTGTTGTTAGACACTGTTAACGTAAAATATGCTGTATTATTACTTTGTTCTGAAGTTTGACATTGTTTGTTTCTATAATCTGTTGTTAGACACTGTTAACGTAAAATATGCTGTATTATTACTTTGTTCTGAAGTTTGACATTGTTTGTTTTTATAATCTGTTGTTAGACACTGTTGACGTAAAATATGCTGTATTATTACTTTCATCTGAAGTTTGACATTGTTTGTTTCTATAATCTGTTGTTAAACACTGTTAACGTAAAATATGCTGTATTATTACTTTGTTCTGACGTTTGACATTGTTTGTTTCTATAATCTGTTGTTAGATAATGTTAACGTAAAATATACTGTATTATTACTTTCTTCTGAAGTTTGACATTGTTTGTTTCTATAATCTGTTGTTAGACACTGTTAACGTAAAATATGCTGTATTATTACTTTGTTCTAAAGTTTGACATTGTTTGTTTCTATAATCTGTTGTTAGACACTGTTAACGTAAAATATGCTGTATTATTACTTTCTTCTGAAGTTTGACATTGTTTGTTTCTATAATCTGTTGTTAGACACTGTTAACGTAAAATATGCTGTATTATTACTTTCTTCTGAAGTTTGACATTGTTTGTTTCTATAATCTGTTGTTAGACACTGTTAACGTAAAATATGCTGTATTATTACTTTGTTCTAAAGTTTGACATTGTTTGTTTCTATAATCTGTTGTTAGACACTGTTAACGTAAAATATGCTGTATTATTACTTTCTTCTGAAGTTTGACATTGTTTGTTTCTATAATCTGTTGTTAGACACTGTTAACGTAAAATATGCTGTATTATTACTTTGTTCTAAAGTTTGACATTGTTTGTTTTGATAATCTGTTGTTAGACACTGTTGACGTAAAATATGCTGTATTATTACTTTCATCTGAAGTTTGATATTGTTTGTTTCTATAATCTGTTGTTAGATACTGTTAACGTAAAATATGCTGTATTATTACTTTGTTCTGAAGTTTGACATTGTTTGTTTCTATAATTTGTTGTTAGACACTGTTAACGTAATATATGCTGTATTATTGCTTTCTTCTGAAGTTTGACATTGTTTGTTTCTATAATCTGTTGTTAGACACTGTTAACGTAAAATATGCTGTATTATTACTTTCTTCTGAAGTTTGACATTGTTTGTTTCTATAATCTGTTGTTAGACACTGTTAACGTAAAATATCCTGTATTATTACTTTCTTTTGAAGTTTGACATTGTTTGTTTCTATAATCTGTTGTTAGACACTGTTAACGTGAAATATGCTGTATTATTACTTTGTTCTGAATTTTGACATTGTTTGTTTCTATAATCTGTTGTTAGACACTGTTAACGTAAAATATGCTGTATTATTACTTTGTTCTAAAGTTTGACATTGTTTGTTTCTATAATCTGTTGTTAGACACTGTTAACGTAAAATATGCTGTATTATTACTTTCTTCTGAAGTTTGACATTGTTTGTTTCTATAATCTGTTGTTAGACACTGTTAACGTAAAATATGCTGTATTATTACTTTGTTCTAAAGTTTGACATTGTTTGTTTTGATAATCTGTTGTTAGACACTGTTGACGTAAAATATGCTGTATTATTACTTTCATCTGAAGTTTGATATTGTTTGTTTCTATAATCTGTTGTTAGATACTGTTAACGTAAAATATGCTGTATTATTACTTTGTTCTGAAGTTTGACATTGTTTGTTTCTATAATTTGTTGTTAGACACTGTTAACGTAATATATGCTGTATTATTACTTTCTTCTGAAGTTTGACATTGTTTGTTTCTATAATCTGTTGTTAGACACTGTTAACGTAAAATATGCTGTATTATTACTTTCTTCTGAAGTTTGACATTGTTTGTTTCTATAATCTGTTGTTAGACACTCTTAACGTAAAATATCCTGTATTATTACTTTCTTTTGAAGTTTGACATTGTTTGTTTCTATAATCTGTTGTTAGACACTGTTAACGTGAAATATGCTGTATTATTACTTTGTTCTGAATTTTGACATTGTTTGTTTCTATAATCTGTTGTTAGACACTGTTAACGTAAAATATGCTGTATTATTACTTTGTTCTGAAGTTTGACATTGTTTGTTTCTATAATCTGTTGTTAGACACTGTTAACGTAAAATATGCTGTATTATTACTTTGTTCTAAAGTTTGATATTGTTTGTTTCTATAATCTGTTGTTAGACACTGTTAACGTAAAATATGCTGTATTATTACTTTGTTCTGAAGTTTGACATTGTTTCTATAATCTGTTGTTAGACACTGTTAACGTAAAATATGCTGTATTATTACTTTCTTCTGAAGTTTGACATTGTTTGTTTCTATAATCTGTTGTTAGACACTGTTAACGTAAAATATGCTGTATTATTACTTTGTTCTGAAGTTTGACATTGTGTGTTGCTATAATCTGTTGTTAGACACTCTTAACGTAAAATATCCTGTATTATTACTTTCTTCAGAAGTTTGACATTGTTTGTTTCTATAATCTGTTGTTAGACACTGTTAACGTAAAAATGCTGTATTATTACTTTCTTCTGAAGTTTGACATTGTTTCTATAATCTGTTGTTAGACACTGTTAACGTAAAATATGCTGTATTATTACTTTGTTCTGAAGTTTGACATTGTTTGTTTCTATAATCTGTTGTTAGACACTGTTAACGTAAAAATGCTGTATTATTACTTTCTTCTGAAGTTTGACATTGTTTCTATAATCTGTTGTTAGACACTGTTAACGTAAAATATGCTGTATTATTACTTTGTTCTGAAGTTTGACATTGTTTGTTTCTATAATCTGTTGTTAGACACTGTTAACGTAAAATATGCTGTATTATTACTTTGTTCTGAAGTTTGACATTGTTTGTTTCTATAATCTGTTGTTAGACACTTTTAACGTAAAATATCCTGAATTATTACTTTGTTCTGAAGTTTGACATTGTTTGTTTCTATAATCTGTTGTTAGACACTCTTAACGTAAAATATCCTGTATTATTACTTTGTTCTAAAGTTTGACATTGTTTGTTTCTATAATCTGTTGTTAGACACTGTTAACGTAAAAATGCTGTATTTTTACTTTCTTCTGAAGTTTGACATTGTTTGTTTCTATAATCTGTTGTTAGACACTCTTAACGTAAAATATGCTGTATTATTACTTTGTTCTGAATTTTGACTTTGTTTGTTTCTATAATCTGTTGTTAGACACTGTTAACGTAAAATATGCTGTATTATTACTTTGTTCTGAAGTTTGATGTTGTTTGTTTCTATAATCTGTTGTCAGACACTGTTAACGTAAAATATGCTGTATTATTACTTTGTTCTGAAGGGTGACATTGTTTGTTTCTATAATCTGTTGTTAGACACTGTTAACGTAAAATATGCTGTATTATTACTTTGTTCTGAAGTTTGATATTGAACAGAAAAATATTATATAAAAAGAGACACTAATAAGGCATAGTGGTAACAAGCATTTATTTCTTGTTATATAAGTTACTGGCTATGAAACAAGGGCTTAATGTTTAAAGAGACTGCATTGTTAAAGAACTATTTTCTCTAATGGGTTCTTGTTTTCCCAGAATGTTGTTTCTGGTATTTCTACGTTGGGAACAGAAAACCTTTCCACATGTGACGACAGATGTTTGAGGATAAAATATTTACACCAAAATTTCGTAACCTTTAAATTTGTTGTCCGCGATTTTTTAAAAAAACTAAGTTAAGTATTGAAACCTGTAGAATAAGTTGTTAAGATATGCCTTTCTTTGTTCTTTCCAAGGAATCAAACCCCACATTTTAGGGTTGTGAATCTGTAATTTTACTGCTGACTAGCCGGAACTTAAGTTTTAGAATGCACGTGAATAATAAATGAAAAATTTGTCTGTGAGGAAAATAGGAGAAAAGAATTGGATTATATTATCTATGGATGCAGGTTGGGTATATAACTAACATGGTAAGAGATCTGGACTGGGTATATAACTAACATGGTAAGAGATTTCGGTTGGATATATAACTAACATGGTAAGAGATCTGGACTGGGTATATAACTAACATGGTAAGAGATTTAGGTTGGATATATAACTAACATGGTAAGAGATCTAGGTTGGGTATATAAATAACATGGTAAGAGATCTAGGTTGGGTATATAACTAACATGGTAAGAGATCTAGGTTGGGTATATAACTAACATGGTAAGAGATCTAGGTTGGGTATATAAATAACATGGTAAGAGATCTAGGTTGGGTATATAATTAACATGGTAAGAGATCTAGGTTGGATATATAACTAACATGGTAAGAGATCTATGTTGGGTATATAACTAACATGGTAGGAGATCTAGGTTGGGTATATAACTGACATGGTAAGAGATCTAGATTGGGTATATAACTAACATGGTAAGAGATCTAGACTGGGTATATAACTAACATGGTAAGAGATCTAGGTTGGGTATATAACTAACATGGTAAGAGATCTAGACTGGGTATATAACTAACATGGTAAGAGATTTAGGTTGGATATATAACTAACATGGTAAGAGATCTAGGTTGGGTATATAACTAACATGGTAAGAGATCTAGATTGGGTATATAACTAACATGGTAAGAGATCTAGGTTGGATATATAACTAACATGGTAAGAGATCTAGGTTGGATATATAACTAACATGGTAGGAGATCTAGGTTGGGTATATAACTGACATGGTAAGAGATCTAGGTTGGGTATATAACTGTCATGGTAAGAGATCTAGGTTGGGTATATAACTAACATGGTAAGAGATCTAGGTTGGGTATATAACTAACATGGTAAGAGATCTAGGTTGGGTATATAACTGACATGGTAAGAGATCTAGGTTGGGTATATAACTTACATGGTAAGAGATCTAGGTTGGATATATAACTAACATGGTAAGAGATCTAGGTTGGGTATATAATTAACATGGTAAGAGATCTAGGTTGGATATATAACTAACATGGTAAGAGATCTAGGTTGGGTATATAACTAACATGGTAAGATATCTAGGTTGGATATATAACTAACATGGTAAGAAATCTAGGTTGGGTATATAACTAACATGGTAAGAGATCTAGGTTGGGTATATAACTAACATGGTAAGAGATCTAGGTTGGGTATATAACTAACATGGTAAGAGATCTAGGTTGGGTATATAACTAACATGGTAAGAGATCTAGGTTGGGTATATAACAGACATGGTAAGAGATCTAGGTTGGGTATATAACTAACATGGTAAGAGATCTAGGTTGGGTATATAACTAACATGGTAAGAGATCTAGGTTGGGTATATAACTAACATGGTAAGAGATCTAGGTTGGGTATATAACTAACATGGTAAGAGATCTAGGTTGGATATATAACTAACATGGTAAGAGATCTAGGTTGGGTATATAACTAACATGGTAAGAGATCTAGATTGGGTATATAACTAACATGGTAAGAGATCTAGGTTGGATATATAACTAACATGGTAAGAGATCTAGGTTGGGTATATAACTGACATGGTAAGAGATCTAGGTTGGGTATATAACTAACATGGTAAGAGATCTAGGTTGGATATATAACTAACATGGTAAGAGATCTAGGTTGGGTATATAACTAACATGGTAAGAGATCTAGGTTGGATATATAACTAACGTGGTAAGAGATCTAGGTTGGGTATATAACTAACATGGTAAGAGATCTAGGTTGGGTATATAACCAACATGGTAAGAGATCTAGGTTGGGTATATAACCAACATGGTAAGAGATCTAGGTTGGGTATATAACTAACATGGTAAGAGATCTAGGTTGGGTATATAACTAACATGGTAAGAGATCTAGGTTGGGTATATAACTAACATGGTAAGAGATCTAGGTTGGGTATATAACTGACATGGTAAGAGATCTAGGTTGGGTATATAACTAACATGGTAAGAGATCTAGGTTGGATATATAACTAACATGGTAAGAGATCTAGGTTGGGTATATAACTAACATGGTAAGAGATCTAGGTTCGATATATAACTAACATGGTAAGAGATCTAGGTTGGGTATATAACTAACATGGTAAGAGATCTAGGTTGGGTATATAACTAACATGGTAAGAGATCTAGGTTGGATATATAACTAACATGGTAAGAGATCTAGGTTGGGTATATAACTAACATGGTAAGAGATCTAGGTTCGATATATAACCAACATGGTAAGAGATCTAGGTTGGGTATATAACTAACATGGTAAGAGATCTAGGTTCGATATATAACTAACATGGTAAGAGATCTAGGTTGGGTATATAACTAACATGGTAAGAGATCTAGGTTGGATATATAACTAACATGGTAAGAGATCTAGGTTGGGTATATAACTAACATGGTAAGAGATCTAGGTTGGGTATATAACTAACATGGTAAGAGATCTAGGTTGGGTATATAACTAACATGGTAAGAGATCTAGGTTGGGTATATAACTAACATGGTAAGAGATCTAGTTAATGGACTAGTAATTATACATTTTTGTGATGCACGTAGGGGCTAATGATATAGGGATAGGCATGTCAGAGGAGCTAATTAATATGTTATAATAAAGGGTTGATAAAGGCTGCTAAAGAAAAAGGTCATAACTTAATTTTGTCAGCGATACTTCTAAGAATTTATTGAAGTTAAGGATACCAAGTATTAAAACAAGGATACTGAATTCATTTGGATTTATATTTGTGGATTTAAAATGAAAACTCTAGTCGAGAGTTCTTACAGACCACCAGATGTCACTGATAAAATTAGCCCTACAATGAACTTAAGATTTCAGCTGTTAGTGAAGTCATAATTATGGGTGATTTTAATTTCAGACCCACTAATTGGGAAATGTTAGAGTCAAAACTTGAAGGAAAAGGTTTTAAAAAACAGCTAAAGATGGTTTTCTTCACCAGTTAGTCAAGGAACTTACTACAAACAACAGTATAATAGATTTATAGTTAACTATAAATATATAAATTATTGCGAGAGTAGAAACTGTGGAACATTCAGGTACAAGTGATTATGGTTTGATTAAGTTTGATGTTTTGTTGGATTCAGAAATGAGGAATAATAATATTTTTGTTACACATTGAAGGAAGGCAAAAAATTACATTTTGTGAATTATACAGTTGCGTTATTTGGAGACACTAATCAGATATGGATAATTCTTAATGGCAATTTTTAAGTATACAAGGTGAATATTTTCCTTATAGAGAGAAAACGGTAGCTGCAAGTTAGAAAACCAGGTTGGTACGTGAATAATTTAAAAGATAAAATTAAAGAAAAGTAAAATATATTTAGAAAAAATAAATTTAGTGGTACGACGGGAAATCAAGAAAGTTGGTGAAACAGAAAATTATAATTTATTACAATTATTTAGAATTATTATAATTTATTAGAATTATTTAGAATTATTATAATTTATTACAATTATTTAGAATTATTATAATTTATTAGAATTATTTAGAATTATTATAATTTATTAAAATTATTTAGAATTATTATAATTTATTAGAATTATTTAGAATTATTATAATTTATTAAAATTATTTAGAATTATTATAATTTTTTAAAATTATTTAGAATTATTATAATTTATTAGAATTATTTAGAATTATTATAATTTATTACAATTATTTAGAATTATTATAATTTATTAGAATTATTTAGAATTATTATAATTTATTAAAATTATTTAGAATTATTATAATTTATTAGAATTATTTAGAATTATTATAATTTATTAAAATTATTTAGAATTATTATAATTTTTTAAAATTATTTAGAATTATTATAATTTATTAAAATTATTTAGAATTATTATAATTTATTACAATTATTTAGAATTATTATAATTTATTAGAATTATTTAGAATTATTATAATTTATTAAAATTATTTAGAATTATTATAATTTATTAAAATTATTTAGAATTATTATAATTTATTAAAATTATTTAGAATTATTATAATTTTTTAAAATTATTTAGAATTATTATAATTTATTAGAATTATTTAAATTATTGTAATTTATTAAAATTATTTAGATCTATTATAATTTATTTAAAATTATTATAATTTACTTCTGATGAGTCTGCGATTTATTATGTTACTTACATTAACGTATTAATATTTCAAATAAACGGAAATTTGAATTTAGTAGTTAATTAAATGTTAATATGTATTAAATTTATGTTATTTGCCAACGAGATTGATACACACAAGTTTGTTTTTAACACAAATATATTTTAATATACAAACATATAAACAATACAGTTTATAATAACGGTTATTACTAATAGTTATTACAAGTGATGGTTCATATACAACAGTTTTACAAACTTGCAGACAATACTAAGTCTTATGTCCTGTCTGGAACTGGATATTTTATCTACGATCTGAGTTGATATTGTTACACCTCACGTAAGCTTGGTTAGCCTCACAGCGATGACATTTAATATAATCGTAGAAATTCTAACGTCCGAAGTAATTCACTGAAGTTGAACGATTTGTAATGTCTGAAATCTATAAACGTTCCTGGTTCAATTCTGTATTTTTTCGATTAGTAGGCGTTAATTACAATTGTAGCTTCCTAGATCTATAGCACACTGACTGTAGCTAACCAATAATATTCTTTGTTTCTCGGCGTGTTGATTTTTATATAAGAATCGTGCGAGTTTCTCGACGTTTCAACAATATTGTAGCACGTTTTCGTAAAACAAATATATTGATGATTCTAATTCTCAAGAACGTTCTACAGATTTCAAAACAGGCGGGACTTGCGCAATACACACTCTAGAATATATTTCACGTGTAAGAATAAAACAAAAAAGTATGCTGAGAAAAGGGTAGAAACTAAAAGAAACGTACAACGGTAACCCGTTACAGGATGTATGAGAAAAGGTTAATGGAAAACTTAAATACTAACAGTAGTGATTTCTTTAAATACATTAAAGATAAACAAAATGTGAGAATGGGGTAGAACTCTTGAGGGATGGTAAAGGAAGGCTAGCAAATATGATTATGAGATGGCTGGGTTATTAAATTTTACTTTTTATTTGTTTTTTACTGACGAAGACTTAAGCAGTATTCCACACTTTGAACACTTTATAAATAGAGACGAAATCAAACAAGATGGCTATATCAGTTCTAAGCTGTTTAAGAAAAAGTTGGGAAGTTTAAAAATCGATACGGTTCCTGGGACAGGTAATATTACCCCAAGTGTTTTGGAGGATATTAAATATTGGATAATTGAGCCATTAACGACTATTTTTGTCAGTCCTTGAATAAGGGGAGGGTCCAGAGGACTGGAAGTTAACTAATGTAACTACCCTTTTTAAAGGTGGTCATAAAAATTGTTCCAGTAATTATAGATCCATTAGTATTACGTCCGTTGTTGGGAAAATTTGAAAAAGTCTCTTGAAAAACCCTTTACATAATCATCTAGCAAAATTATATAAGTTTTATTTGGTAGTCAGAATGATCTCACTAAAAGAAAATCTTACTTACAAATTTGTTGACATTCGTTGAAAACGTTGCTGTTTATGTAGTTGATGGTAGGCGTGTAGATTTGGTGTACCTGGAATTTCACAAATCATTGACAAAGTGTCACCTAAAATTCTTGTAAAAAGTTGTCGCCATGGGCATGCGGGATAACTTAGCAAATTGGACAAAAGAGTGGCTAGATGGAAGAAAGCAGAGGGTTGTTACATGTGGAGTTCAATCAAACTGTGGTAACCTCAGGGCTCAGTCTCATGACTTTTGTTTTTTTATTTACATCAGTGACATAGATAAAGGAATGGTCAATACGTTACTTAAATGTACAGATGACATCAAAATGTTGCTGGTTGTGAAGAGGATGTTACTGATTTATATCATTCAGTGAGTTGGGTAAATAAATAATTATAATAAAAGCAAGATAACATATGTGGGTTATCATAATTTTAATTATAGGAATAATTCGAGAGGGAATAACTTTAACAATGTTATGAAAGGAGGATATTTTGGTGTAATGGTTGATCAGCCTTTGAAGCCATTAAAGCAGTGTGCTGTTGCTAGTATGTGTGTATTTTTCTTATAGCCAAGCCACATCAGGCTATCTGCTGAGCCCACCGAGGGGAATCGAACCCCTGATTTTAGCGTTGTAAATCCGTAAAATTACCAATGTACTAACGGGGGCTGATGCTAGTGTTAGAGCAAATACAATATCAGGTTGTATTTACAGAAATATTGAGTACAAGTCTGAATAGTTTAAAACTTCATTGTATAGGTCACTGGTTAGGCTAAATTTGCACTGTTGTGTTCAGTCTTGGGCTCTTTACTTTAGGAAAGACGTTGAATTGTGAGAAGGGGTTCAGAGAAGGGTTTCTAGAATGGAACCTGAGATGGAGGGGTTGTCATACAGGGAGAGGCTGAAACCTCTTAAACTGTTTTCTCTGTAAAAAAAAAGAAGACACAGATGATCTGATGGAAGTGTTTAAGATTGTAAAAGAACAAAGATGATCTGATGGAGGTGTTTAAGATTGTAAAAGTTCAAGGATGATCTGATGGAGGTGTTTAAGATTGTAAAAGTTCAAGGATGATCTGATGAAGGTGTTTAATATTGTAAAAGGACAAGGATGATCTGATGGAGGTGTTTAAGATTGTAAAAGTTCAAGGATGATCTGATGGAGGTGTTTAAGATTGCAAAAGAACAAGGATGATCTGATAGAGGTGTTTAAGATTGTAAAAGGACAAGGATGACCTGATGGAGGTGTTTATGATTATAAAAGGACAAGGATGACCTGATGGAGGTGTTTAAGATTGTAAAAGGACAAGGATGATCTGATGGAGGTGTTTAAGATTGTAAAAGGACAAGGATGATCTGATGGAGGTGTTTAAGATTGCAAAAGAACAAGGATGATCTGATAGAGGTGTTTAAGATTGTAAAAGGACAAGGATGAACTGATGGAGGTGTTTAAGATTATAAAAGGACAAGGATGACCTGATGGAGGTGTTTAAGATTGTAAAAGGACAAGGATGATCTGATGGAGGTGTTTAAGATTGCAAAAGGGCAAGGATAATCTGATGGAGGTGTTTAAGATTTAAAAGGACAAGGATGACCTGATGGAGGTGTTTAAGATTGTAAAAGGACAAGGATGATCTGATAGGATCATAAAAGGACTCGATAATGATGATGAACCATTTTTTGTTCATATTTAACAGTGAGAATAGCAGGACAAGGGGACAAAATATAACACTTGGTAAGGTAGGAGTCATCTCCAACTAAGACAGTTAGCAGGACAAGGGGACGAAATATAACACTTGGTAGGGTAGGAGTGATCTCCAACTAAGACAGTTAGCGGGACAAGGAGACGAAATATAACACTTGTTAGGGTATGACTCATCTCCAACTAAGACACTTAGCAGGAGAAGGGGACAAAATATAAGTTAGTAGGGTAGGAGTCATCTCTAACAAAGACTGTTAGCAGGACAAGGGACAAAATATAACACTCGGTTGGACAGGAGTCATCTCCAACTAAGACAGTTAGCAGGAGAGGTGTACAAAATATAACACTTGGTAGCGTAGGAGTGATCTCCAACTAAGACAGTTAGCGGGACAAGGAGACGAAATATAACACTTGTTAGGGTATGACTCATCTCCAACTAAGACACTTAGCAGGAGAAGGGGACAAAATATAACTTAGTAGGGTAGGAGTCATCTCTAACTAACACTGTTAGCAGGACAAGGGACAAAATATAACACTTGGTAGAATAGGAGTCATCTCCAGCTAAGACAGTTAGCAGGAGAGGTGTACAAAATATAACACTTGGTAGGGTAGAAGTCATCTCCAACTAAGACAGTTAGCGGGACAAGGGGACGAAATATAACACTTGTTAGGGTGGGAGTCATCTCCAACTAAGACAGTTACCCGGACAAGGGGACAAAATATAACACTTGTTGGGGTAGGAGTCATCTCCAACTAAGACAGTTACCCGGACAAGGGAAAAAATATAACACTTGGTAGGGTAGGAGTGATATCCAACCAAGACAGTTTTATTTTTCTAACAGAGTGGTTGGTTTTTAGAACAGTTTGCCTTCTGATGTCATAGAAAGTGTAAATTTAAGTGAGTTTAAAATAAAACTTTATAAATAAATGAAAAATAATTTTATTTACTAGGTTTAGTTTAGTTTAGAGAATGAAACAGCTGAGATGGAACAATAGGCCCTTGTTCTGTTTAACTAAGTAATGAATTGAAACAGTTTTTCACTTATTTCCTAAGTTTTTATAGTTTTAGTCAAAAAAACGAATGTTACATATACTTGAACGTCACTTATTCCATCTCTATTTGGAATTTCTGCTACATGTCATTAAGAATAATTCTAAATAATGGGCTGTCTGAGCTCTGCCCACCAGGGATATTAAATTTCAAATTTTAGCGCTATAACCCTTCAGACTTACCACTAAGCCTACAGAGGGTTTACTAAATACAATGTATACCAGATAAGCTATTATAAAATTTAAATAAACTGTAATTTTTTTAAATAAATATCTTCGCCACATGTGAATATACAACCAGAGTAAGAATATTAAATAAGTTCTAGTTGTGAATAAAGAAAAACATGTTTGAAGTAGTAAAAGGGAAAAAAAACAACAACAAATAAAATATAAAACAGAGTTTGAATATTCAGTAACTAAAATTATATTTAAAGTGACTACAGTTATATTGAAAGTAACAATGGAACATTAAAGTGACTACAGTTATATTGAAAGTAACAATGGGACATTAAAGTGACTACAGTTATATTGAAAGTAACAATGGAACATTAAAGTGACTACAGTTACATTTAAAGTAACAATGGAACATTAAAGTGACTACAGTTATATTTAAAGTAACAATGGAACATTAAAGTGACTACAGTTATATTTAAAGTAACAATGGGACATTAAAGTGACTACAGTTATATTGAAAGTAACAATGGGACATTAAAGTGACTACAGTTATATTGAAAGTAACAATGGAACATTAAAGTGACTACAGTTATATTGAAAGTAACAATGGGACATTAAAGTGACTACAGTTATATTGAAAGTAACAATGGAACATTAAAGTGACTACAGTTACATTTAAAGTAACAATGGAACATTAAAGTGACTACAGTTATATTGAAAGTAACAATGGGACATTAAAGTGACTACAGTTATATTGAAAGTAACAATGGAACATTAAAGTGACTACAGTTACATTTAAAGTAACAATGGAACATTAAAGTGACTACAGTTATATTTAAAGTAACAATGGAACATTAAAGTGACTACAGTTATATTGAAAGTAACAATGGGACATTAAAGTGACTACAGTTATATTGAAAGTAACAATGGGACATTAAAGTGACTACAGTTATATTGAAAGTAACAATGGGACATTAAAGTGACTACAGTTATATTGAAAGTAACAATGGAACATTAAAGTGACTACAGTTATATTGAAAGTAACAATGGAACATTAAAGTGACTACAGTTACATTTAAAGTAACAATGGAACATTAAAGTGACTACAGTTATATTTAAAGTAACAATGGAACATTAAAGTGACTACAGTTATATTTAAAGTAACAATGGGACATTAAAGTGACTACAGTTATATTGAAAGTAACAATGGGACATTAAAGTGACTACAGTTATATTGAAAGTAACAATGGGACATTAAAGTGACTACAGTTATATTGAAAGTAACAATGGGACATTAAAGTGACTACAGTTATATTGAAAGTAACAATGGGACATTAAAGTGACTACAGTTATATTGAAAGTAACAATGGAACATTAAAGTGACTACAGTTACATTGAAAGTAACAATGGAACATTAAAGTGACTACAGTTATATTTAAAGTAACAATGGAACATTAAAGTGACTACAGTTACATTTAAGTAACAATTGGACATTAAAGTGACTACAGTTATATTGATAGTAACAATGGAACATTAAAGTGACTACAGTTACATTGAAAGTAACAATGGAACATTAAAGTGACTACAGTTACATTGAAAGTAACAATGGAACATTAAAGTGACTACAGTTACATTGAAAGTAACAATGGAACATTAAAGTGACTACAGTTACATTGAAAGTAACAATGGAACATTAAAGTGACTACAGTTACATTGAAAGTAACAATGGAACATTAAAGTGACTACATTTACATTTAAAGTAACAATGGAACATTAAAGTGACTACAGTTACATTGAAAGTAACAATGGAACATTAAAGTGACTACAGTTATATTGAAAGTAACAATGGAACATTAAAGTGACTACAGTTATATTGAAAGTAACAATGGAACATTAAAGTGACTACAGTTACATTGAAAGTAACAATGGAACATTAAAGTGACTACAGTTACATTTAAAGTAACAATGGAACATTAAAGTGACTACAGTTATATTTAAAGTAACAATGGAACATTAAAGTGACTACAGTTACATTGAAAGTAACAATGGAACATTAAAGTGACTACAGTTACATTGAAAGTAACAATGGAACATTAAAGTGACTACAGTTACATTGAAAGTAACAATGGAACATTAAAGTGACTACAGTTACATTGAAAGTAACAATGGAACATTAAAGTGACTACAGTTACATTTAAAGTAACAATGGAACATTAAAGTGACTACAGTTACATTGAAAGTAACAATGGAACATTAAAGTGACTACAGTTACATTGAAAGTAACAATGGAACATTAAAGTGACTACAGTTACATTGAAAGTAACAATGGAACATTAAAGTAACTACAGTTATATTGAAAGTAACAGTGGAACATTAAAGTAACTACAATTATATTGAAAGTAACAAGGGAACATTGAAGTAACTACAGTTACATTAAAGTAACAAGGGAACATTAAACTAACTACAGTTATATTTAAAGTAACAAGGGAACATTAAACTAACTACAGTTATATTTAAAGTAACAATGGAACATTAGTTTATTCTGTGACTAGTGAACCTACAGTCCTTTGGTAGTGACTTTATTGAGTTACACTGTGAGACTTGGAATTAGATTTTTCGTTGTGGGAAAGGCAAAGACAGAACCCGTTATGTGGCTTTGTGCTAGAACTAAAATTACAGAGGTACAACGTTGAAATCCGGGGCTCGATTCCCTTTGACATTTCATTGTGAAGCTGTTCACTAAACAAACAAAGCAATTTTCTAAATGGATTTTTATTTATTGTAAATAGTTCAAGAGGTCAAGCTGTTGATCCCAGTAATCTTCATTAACGTTCTTACCTCTGTTCGCTTTTTAGACAGAACATGTAATCTGAGTACAATCTCAGTTGGTTATGCACAATTCAGTTAACAACCAACGTATACAAAATTAACGAACACGTTAGTTTGAACTGGAATAGAATCACAACATCTCGACCACGATCATGTCATATTCGTCTCCTAGGTTTTCAGTCCCTGAAAGGCCCTTCCAAAGAAACTCGTGAGTCCCCACGAGAGCCCATAATGCTACTTCCATTCTAAACTGCTCCCCACAGAACCACAGTGAAATAGAACGGACTTAAGTGTATTCTGTTCTTTGATTTAGTCCATAAATTATTGTCAGTTGTTTCACATACGATCAGGGGTTCGATTCCCTTCGGTGGGCTCAGCAGGTAGCCTATGTGGCTTTGCTATAAGAAAAACACACAAAAACACATTCACATACGGTGTGTCTGTTCTTCACATCAGCCTGATTTCTTTTAATATTGTCATCCAACTGTTAGACAGCAACCTGTTTATCTTACTGTACTTACGCTGTTAGACAGCAACCTGTTTATCTTACTGAACTTACGCTGTTAGACAGCAACCTGTTTATCTTACTGAACTTACGCTGTTAGACAATTCGACACCCATCGTACTTTTTATTTATGTGGGCCACATTTTTAATAATATTTTTCACTGTCATTGTTTTGTTGGATAGCACTTTAAAACACTGTAAGTGAAGAAATAAATACCTTAACACGAACTAAGTTACATTAAAGTTGTTTCAAATGAAAATGAAAACATTTCTCTGTGGGATGAGTGGAAATGTTTGATGGAACATTCGTTTTCATCCGTGCCTGGCCCAGCTTGTAGTCAGGCTACGAGTGTTAGGGTCTGAGGTTCGAGACCTGGTGCCACTGAATGTTTTACTGTGGGCACGATACCTTAAAAGTGGATAAAGTTTTTCTCGTGGCAAGTCCAGCTAGCTAGCCGGATTTTCTCTTACAAGTAGCTCAGAATTAGGGACTGGTACACATGTACACTAGTTCTAACTAACCTAACTGGTATTTCTGTACACTGCTACACGTGTACACTGGTTCTAACTAACCTATCTGGTATATCTGTACACTGGTTCTAACTGTCCTGACTGCTATATCTGTACACTGGTTCTAATTAACCTGACTAGTACACCTGTACACTGGTTCTAACTAACGTGACTGGTACACCTGCACACTGGGCCTAACTGTCCTGACTGCTACACCTGTACACTGGGTCTAACTCTCCTGACTGCTACACCTGTACACTGGGTCTAACTGTCCTGACTGCTACACCTGTACACTGGGTCTAACTGTCCTGACTGCTACGCCTGTACACTGGGTCTAACTGTCCTGACTGCTACACCTGTACACTGGGTCTAACTGTCCTGACAGCTACACCTGTACACTGGGTCTAACTGTCCTGACAGCTACACCTGTACACTGGCCTCAACTGTCCTGACTGCTACACCTGTACACTGGGTCTAACTGTCCTGACTGCTACGCCTGTACACTGGGTCTAACAGTCCTGACTGCTACGCCTGTACACTGGGTCTAACTGTCCTGACTGCTACGCCTGTACACTGGCTCTAACTGTCCTGACTGCTACGCCTGTACACTGGGTCTAACTCTCCTGACTGCTACGCCTGTACACTGGGTCTAACTGTCCTAACTGCTACACCTGTACACTGGGTCTAACTGTCCTAACTGCTACACCTGTACACTGGGTCTAACTAACCTATCTGGTATATCTGTACACTGGTTCTAACTAACGTGACTGGTACACCTGCACACTGGGTCTAACTGTCCTGACTGCTACACCTGTACACTGGGTCTAACTGTCGTGACTGCTACACCTGTACACTGGTTCTAACTAAGCTGACTGCTACATCTGTACACTGGTTCTAATTAACTTGACTAGTACATCTGTACACTGGGCCTAACCTTCCTGACTGCTTTACCTGTACACTGCTTTTAACTAACCTGACTACTATACTTGTACACTGGATCTAACTGCCATGACTGTTTAGTTCAAGTGCCCAAAACTTGCAGTTTAGGTTTAAATCTCCAACTGTACGATATGGTTATTTATTTTAAGGATATAAATTTCATATGGGTTTAAATATATTATATTTGTTACAAAAGACTGAGTGCGTTATATCAAAGCTATTTTGGAGTCTCACCACATTCTTGTAGTCTATGTCTCCACGTTTTATTATGTTCTGTCTCACGACGGTGTATCTTGGCAATAGTCCTGCAGTGTACTATCCATTGAAATATACTCCGATGTAAGGCTGTCCTACCAAAAGCTCATCACTCCTCAATGCATATTTTCCATAATTCGTCTGGTGTACGACGAAAAATGTTCCTCAGCCTTCCACCACTTAATCGCTTTGTCTTCACATTGAGTAACATAAATACCATTATTAAGGTCATTATATTACTTTATGTCCTAATGTCAATTTATTATATCAAGGTCCTTAAAGTATGCGACAGTTGAACGGGTATGTCGTGGAAGATTCATGTGCACATGTGACTTACGTTGGTTTTACAGACAGAGTTACTTTTTGGTTGTGTTTGGGACTGTTGCCTGGAACACGAGGACTGCTTTTGCCAATGCCTTTTGTGGTACCTAAATGCTCTTTCGCCTTTAATTTCAGACGCTAAAGAATAAATCTTGTTTTATTCCCGTGTATTTCTGATTTTAAAATTTGGAATCTATTCTTTATACAACTTATCGTACGTAATGCAAGTTATCACAAAATGGGTTTTCACATACTGTGTTGACGAGTATTCCTACCCTGAAAACATTTCTTCGCCATTAGGCGCAAGGCTACATATTGGGCAATTTGAGCAGTGCGTACCACGAGTATCGAAACCCAGTTTTTAGGGCCAAAAGTCTTCAGGCTTGCCTTTAAACCAGTGCGAGAAGTGATGTTGTAATGGTACAAGAACGTTTTACACCTGTTCACACAGTGAACACCGCTTCAAATATACGACTAATTATTACTGAATGAACAAATAGAAACCGTATAATATCTATACTATGAAGACTCGTTCTTGTTCTTACATTGAACTACACCATAACAAATAGAAACAGGGATTCTATGCCTTACACTCAATCCGGTTTTACAAAATTCTTACTTTTGATTTTAGAAGAAAAAAAATGCAGGAGAGAAGATGTAAAAAGCGTAACCGAAGGAGTTGATCAATTATTCACGCACGAGCGCTCAGATCGTCTTAAGCAAGGCGCCACCTGGCGATTACGTTTACAAGTCTTACATAAGATAGATCCATCACAGACGATGCCTGTTGCTATAGCAACGTAGTTTCGTGCAACGAGAGAAAAGACAGAGAAGTTATTGTGAAGGCGTCTGAGAAGCAGTGGATTTGGAAAGAGCTTTGTGTGCAGTGAAAGACACTTATTGTATTATGAAATATACGCATATACACACAAAGACAGACGTATAGACGGTGGGAAACTGAATGTGGCAGACGGCATGATCATAAGGCTAGAGATTTGTAGCATATTCAAGGAGTAAAACTTTCTTGTTCCTGTGTATCCAGTTTTTACTTTAAGGAGACATAAATACCATTGGTTTTTTTTAACCAATAACTTCGTTAAGATCATTATTAAAAGCAGACTTTGAAACAATATTAAATTGCGTTGTTTTTGCATTGTTGTTGTGAATTGGACTAGAATCTGTTTTTTGTAGTTGCTGTTAAGTACGAAGCTTCTCAGTGCTAAATGAGAGCTAAAGCTAAACCTGTGCTGAACCCAAGAAGGAATAAACATGCTATCATGATACTAAAACTCAACCTTTGGATTTCAAATGTTTTTCCATGAGATTATTATAAACAGTTTTATAAAATGTTATTTCTACCAACAAAGAGCTTAATTCGATTAACATACTCGATTTTTGATGGAGCTTCATCTCATGAAAGTTATCAAAATATTGTTTTATCTTCTAGTTTCAACTCTGTGAGATTTATTCGACAGTTGCTTAGTTATGTAATATTAACCAGGTGTTTCGCTGCTACCTTAAGTATTTCATCTATTTAAATCAGATGGCGGTTTTATTGTGTCTAATTATAGGCCTGGTCTAGTGGTTAGGGAGATCGACTTGTAATCTTTGGGTCGTAGGTTCGAATCGCTGTCGCACCAAGCATGTTTGCTTTTTTATCTGGGGGGGGGGCGTTATAATGTGATGGTCAATCCCATTATCCTTTGGTAAAAGAGTAGCCCAAGAGTTGGCGGTGGGTGGTGATGACTAGCTTACTTCCCTGTAGTCTTACACTGAAATTAGGGACGGCTAGCGCAGATAATGCAAAATACTTATTTTTAATGAATTATTATTTTTATTATCTGGATTTATTTGGAATCACATCTCATACAACAAGTGATTTGGTTTGGATTTGTATGGAAGACAAAAAATAACTTCAGGTGAATGAAGACATAATTTATAAGAATAAAGAAATTATATGTTAGACTAGAAACAGACACACTGCAAATTATATGATAAGCTGGAAACAAACAGATTACAAATTATATGTTAGGCTAGAAACAGACAGACTACATATTATATGTTAGACTAGAAACAGACAGACTACAATTTATATGATAAGCTGGAAACAAACAGATTACAAATTATATGTTAGGCTAGAAACAGACAGACTACAAATTATATGTTAGGCTAGAAACAGACACACTACAAATTATATGTTAGACTAGAAACAAACAGACTGCAAATTATATGTTAGGCTAGAAACGAACAGGTTACAAATTATATGATAAGCTGGAAACAGACAGATTACAAATTAAATGTTAGACTAGAAACAAACAGACTACAAATTATATGTTAGGCTAGAAACAGACAGACTACAAATTATATGATAAGCTGGAAACAAACAGACTACAAATTATATGTTAGGCTAGAAACAGACAGACTAGAAATTATATGATAGGCTAGAAACAAACAGACTACAAATTATATGTTAGGCTAGAAACAGACAGACTACAAATTATATGATAAGCTGGAAACAAACAGACTACAAATTATATGTTAGGCTAGAAACAGACAGACTACAAATTATATGATAGGCTAGAAACAAACAGACTACAAATTATATGTTAGGCTAGAAACAGACAGACTACAAATTATATGTTAGACTAGAAACAGACAGACTACAAATTATATGTTAGACTATAAACAGACACACTACAAATTATATGTTAGGCTAGAAACAAACAGACTACAAATTATATGATAAGCTGGAAACAGACAGACTACAAATTATATGATAAGCTGGAAACAAACAGACTACAAATTATATGATAAGCTGGAAACAAACAGACTACAAATTATATGTTAGGCTAGAAACAGACAGACTACAAATTATATGTTAGGCTAGAAACAAACAGACTACAAATTATATGTTAGGCTAGAAACAGACAGACTACAAATTATATGATAAGCTGGAAACAAACAGACTACAAATTATATGTTAGGCTAGAAACAGACACACTACAAATTATATGTTAGGCTAGAAACAGACACACTACAAATTATATGATAAGCTGGAAACAAACAGATTACAAATTATATGTTAGATCAGAAACAAACAGACTACAAATTATATGTTAGGCTAGAAACAAACAGACTACAAATTATATGTTAGGCTAGAAACAAACAGACTACAAATTATATGTTAGGCTAGAAACAGACAGACTACAAATTATATGTTAGACTACAAACAGACAGACTACAAATTATATGTTAGGCTAGAAACAGACAGACTACAAATTATATGTTAGACTAGAAACAGACAGACTACAAATTATATGTTAGGCTAGAAACAGACAGACTACAAATTATATGATAAGCTGGAAACAAACAGACTACAAATTATATGTTAGACTAGAAACAGACACACTACAAATTATATGTTAGGCTAGAAACAGACATACTACAAATTATATGTTAGGCTAGAAAGAGACAGACTACAAATTATATGATAAGCTGGAAACAAACAGACTACAAATTATATGTTAGACTAGAAACAGACAGACTACAAATTATATGTTAGACTATAAACAGACACACTACAAATTATATGTTAGGCTAGAAACAGACAGACTACAAATTATATGATAAGCTGGAAACAGACAGATTACAAATTATATGTTAGACTATAAACAGACACACTACAAATTATATGTTAGGCTAGAAACAGACAGACTACAAATTATATGTTAGACTATAAACAGACACACTACAAATTATATGTTAGGCTAGAAACAGACAGACTACAAATTATATGTTAGACTAGAAACAGACAGACTACAAATTATATGATAAGCTGGAAACAAACACACTACAAATTATATGTTAGACTAGAAACAGACAGACTACAAATTATATGTTAGACTATAAACAGACACACTACAAATTATATGTTAGGCTAGAAACAGACAGACTACAAATTATATGATAAGCTGGAAACTGACAGACTACAAATTATATGTTAGGCTAGAAACACACAGACTACAAATTATATGTTAGGCTAGAAACAGACAGACTACAAATTATATGTTAGGCTAGAAACAGACAGACTGCAAATTATATGATAAGCTGGAAACTAACAGACTACAAATTATATGTTAGGCTAGAAACAGACAGACTACAAATTATATGTTAGGCTAGAAACAGACAGACTACAAATTATATGATAAGCTGGAAACAGACAGATTACAAATTATATGTTAGGCTAGAAACAGACAGACTACAAATTATATGATAAGCTGGAAACTGACAGACTACAAATTATATGTTAGGCTAGAAACAGACAGACTACAAATTATATGATAGGCTAGAAACAAACAGACTACAAATTATATGTTAGGCTAGAAACAGACAGACTACAAATTATATGTTAGGCTAGAAACAGACAGACTACAAATTATATGATAAGCTGGAAACAGACAGACTACAAATTATATGATAAGCTGGAAACAGACATATTACAAATTATATGTTAGGTTAGAAACTGACAGACTACAAATTATATGTTAGGCTAGAAACAGACAGACTACAAATTATATGTTAGGCTAGAAACAGACAGACTACAAATTATATGTTAGGCTAGAAACAGACAGACTACAAATTATATGATAAGCTGGAAACTGACAGATTACACATTATATGTTAGGTTAGAAACTGACAGACTACAAATTATATGTTAGGCTAGAAACAGACAGACTACAAATTATATGGTAGGCTAGAAACAGACAGACTACAAATTATATGTTAGGCTAGAAACAGACAGACTACAAATTATATGATAAGCTGGAAACTGACACACTACAAATTATATGTTAGGCTAGAAACAGACAGACTGCAAATTATATGATAAGCTGGAAACAGACAGACTACAAATTATATGGTAAGCTGGAAACAGACAGATTACAAATTATATGTTAGGTTAGAAACTGACAGACTACAAATTATATGTTAGGCTAGAAACAGACAGACTACAAATTATATGTTAGGCTAGAAACAGACAGACTACAAATTATATGTTAGGCTAGAAACAGACAGACTACAAATTATATAATAAGTTGGAAACTGACAGACTACAAATTATATGTTAGGCTAGAAACAGACAGACTACAAATTATATGTTAGACTATAAACAGACACACTACAAATTATATGTTAGGCTAGAAACAGACAGACTACAAATTATATGATAAGCTGGAAACTGACAGACTACAAATTATATGTTAGGCTAGAAACAGACAGACTACAAATTATATGTTAGGCTAGAAACAGACAGACTACAAATTATATGTTAGGCTAGAAACAGACAGACTACAAATTATATGATAAGCTGGAACTGACACACTACAAATTATATGTTAGGCTAGAAACAGACAGACTACAAATTATATGATAAGCTGGAAACAGACAGATTACAAATTATATGTTAGGTTAGAAACTGACAGACTACAAATTATATGTTAGGCTAGAAACAGACAGACTACAAATTATATGTTAGGCTAGAAACAGACAGACTACAAATTATATGATAAGCTGGAAACAGACAGATTACAAATTAAATGTTAGACTAGAAACAAACAGACTGCAAATTATATGTTAGGCTAGAAACAGACACACTACAAATTATATGTTAGGCTAGAAACAGACAGACTGCAAATTATATGATAAGCTGGAAACAGACAGACTACAAATTATATGTTAGACTAGAAACAGACAGACTACAAATTATATGTTAGACTATAAACAGACACACTACAAATTATATGTAAGGCTAGAAACAGACACACTACAAATTATATGTTAGGCTAGAAACAGACACACTACAAATTATATGTTAGGCTAGAAACAGACAGACTGCAAATTATATGATAAGCTGGAAACAGACAGATTACAAATTATATGTTAGGTTAGAAACTGACAGACTACAAATTATATGTTAGGCTAGAAACAGACAGACTACAAATTATATGTTAGGCTAGAAACAGACAGACTACAAATTATATGTTAGGCTAGAAACAGACAGACTACAAATTATATAATAAGCTGGAAACTGACAGACTACAAATTATATGTTAGGCTAGAAACAGACAGACTACAAATTATATGTTAGACTATAAACAGACACACTACAAATTATATGTTAGGCTAGAAACAGACAGACTACAAATTATATGATAAGCTGGAAACTGACAGACTACAAATTATATGTTAGGCTAGAAACAGACAGACTACAAATTATATGTTAGGCTAGAAACAGACAGACTACAAATTATATGTTAGGCTAGAAACAGACAGACTACAAATTATATGATAAGCTGGAAACTGACACACTACAAATTATATGTTAGGCTAGAAACAGACAGACTACAAATTATATGATAAGCTGGAAACAGACAGATTACAAATTATATGTTAGGTTAGAAACTGACAGACTACAAATTATATGTTAGGCTAGAAACAGACAGACTACAAATTATATGTTAGGCTATAAACAGACAGACTACAAATTATATGATAAGCTGGAAACAGACAGATTACAAATTAAATGTTAGACTTGAAACAAACAGACTGCAAATTATATGTTAGGCTAGAAACAGACACACTACAAATTATATGTTAGGCTAGAAACAGACAGACTGCAAATTATATGATAAGCTGGAAACAGACAGACTACAAATTATATGTTAGACTAGAAACAGACAGACTACAAATTATATGTTAGACTATAAACAGACACACTACAAATTATATGTAAGGCTAGAAACAGACACACTACAAATTATATGCTAGGCTAGAAACAGACACACTACAAATTATATGTTAGGCTAGAAACAGACAGACTACAAATTATATGATAAGCTGGAAACAAACAGATTACAAATTATATGTTAGGCTAGAAACAGACATACTACAAATTATATGTTAGGCTAGAAAGAGACAGACTACAAATTATATGATAAGCTGGAAACAAACAGACTACAAATTATATGTTAGACTAGAAACAGACAGACTACAAATTATATGTTAGACTATAAACAGACACACTACAAATTATATGTTAGGTTAGAAACAGACAGACTACAAATTATATGATAAGCTGGAAACTGACAGACTACAAATTATATGTTAGGCTAGAAACAGACAGACTACAAATTATATGTTAGGCTAGAAACAGACAGACTACAAATTATATGTTAGGCTAGAAACAGACAGACTACAAATTATATGATAAGCTGGAAACTGACACACTACAAATTATATGTTAGGCTAGAAACAGACAGACTACAAATTATATGATAAGCTGGAAACAGACAGATTACAAATTATATGTTAGGTTAGAAACTGACAGACTACAAATTATATGTTAGGCTAGAAACAGACAGACTACAAATTATATGTTAGGCTAGAAACAGACAGACTACAAATTATATGATAAGCTGGAAACAGACAGATTACAAATTAAATGTTAGACTAGAAACAAACAGACTGCAAATTATATGTTAGGCTAGAAACAGACACACTACAAATTATATGTTAGGCTAGAAACAGACAGACTGCAAATTATATGATATGCTGGAAACAGACAGACTACAAATTATATGTTAGACTAGAAACAGACAGACTACAAATTATATGTTAGACTATAAACAGACACACTACAAATTATATGTAAGGCTAGAAACAGACACACTACAAATTATATGTTAGGCTAGAAACAGACAGACTACAAATTATATGTTAGGCTAGAAACAGCCAGACTACAAATTATATGATAAGCTGGAACCAGACAGATTACAAATTATATGTTAGGCTAGAAACAGACAGACTACAAATTATATGATAAGCTGGAAACTGACAGACTACAAATTATATGTTAGGCTAGAAACAGACAGACTACAAATTATATGATAGGCTAGAAACAAACAGACTACAAATTATATGTTAGGCTAGAAACAGACAGACTACAAATTATATGTTAGGCTAGAAACAGACAGACTACAAATTATATGATAAGCTGGAAACAGACAGACTACAAATTATATGATAAGCTGGAAACAGACATATTACAAATTATATGTTAGGTTAGAAACTGACAGACTACAAATTATATGTTAGGCTAGAAACAGACAGACTACATATTATATGTTAGGCTAGAAACAGACAGACTACAAATTATATGTTAGGCTAGAAACAGACAGACTACAAATTATATGATAAGCTGGAAACTGACAGATTACACATTATATGTTAGGTTAGAAACTGACAGACTACAAATTATATGTTAGGCTAGAAACAGACAGACTACAAATTATATGGTAGGCTAGAAACAGACAGACTACAAATTATATGTTAGGCTAGAAACAGACAGACTACAAATTATATGATAAGCTGGAAACTGACACAATACAAATTATATGTTAGGCTAGAAACAGACAGACTGCAAATTATATGATAAGCTGGAAACAGACAGATTACAAATTATATGTTAGGTTAGAAACTGACAGACTACAAATTATATGTTAGGCTAGAAACAGACAGACTACAAATTATATGTTAGGCTAGAAACAGACAGACTACAAATTATATGTTAGGCTAGAAACAGACAGACTACAAATTATATAATAAGCTGGAAACTGACAGACTACAAATTATATGTTAGGCTAGAAACAGACAGACTACAAATTATATGTTAGACTATAAACAGACACACTACAAATTATATGTTAGGCTAGAAACAGACAGACTACAAATTATATGATAAGCTGGAAACTGACAGACTACAAATTATATGTTAGGCTAGAAACAGACAGACTACAAATTATATGTTAGGCTAGAAACAGACAGACTACAAATTATATGTTAGGCTAGAAACAGACAGACTACAAATTATATGATAAGCTGGAAACTGACACACTACAAATTATATGTTAGGCTAGAAACAGACAGACTACAAATTATATGATAAGCTGGAAACAGACAGATTACAAATTATATGTTAGGTTAGAAACTGACAGACTACAAATTATATGTTAGGCTAGAAACAGACAGACTACAAATTATATGTTAGGCTAGAAACAGACAGACTACAAATTATATGATAAGCTGGAAACAGACAGATTACAAATTAAATGTTAGACTAGAAACAAACAGACTGCAAATTATATGTTAGGCTAGAAACAGACACACTACAAATTATATGTTAGGCTAGAAACAGACAGACTGCAAATTATATGATATGCTGGAAACAGACAGACTACAAATTATATGTTAGACTAGAAACAGACAGACTACAAATTATATGTTAGACTATAAACAGACACACTACAAATTATATGTAAGGCTAGAAACAGACACACTACAAATTATATGTTAGGCTAGAAACAGACACACTACAAATTATATGTTAGGCTAGAAACAGACAGACTACAAATTATATGATAAGCTGGAAACAAACAGATTACAAATTATATGTTAGGCTAGAAACAGACAGACTACAAATTATATGTTAGGCTGGAAACAGACACTACAAATTATATGTTAGGCTAGAAACAGACAGACTACAAATTATATGATAAGCTGGAAACAAACAGATTACAAATTATATGTTAGACTATAAACAGACACACTACAAATTATATGTTAGGCTAGAAACAGACACTACAAATTATATGTTAGGCTAGAAACAGACAGACTACAAATTATATGTTAGGCTAGAAACAGAAAGACTACAAATTATATGATAAGCTGGAAACAAACAGATTACAAATTATATGTTAGGCTAGAAACAGACAGACTATCACTTATGTGTTAGGTTAGAAACTGACTACAAATTATATGTTAGGCTAGAAACAGACAGACTATCACTTATGTGTTAGGTTAGAAACTGACTACAAATTATATGTTAGGCTAGAAACAGACAGACTATCACTTATGTGTTAGGATAGAAACAGACAGATTACCGGCTGTCAAGTAATATTCATAAACTGAAGTAATTAATCACACAAACATACTGTATTAAGATAAGTGTTTCTTTGCGCTAGCGAAAAATCACAATGGGCAATCCGCTGCGTTTACCGACTGGAATCGAGCCTCGGATTTTAACGTCATAAGTCCGTGAACTTGCCGCTGATTCACGAGAGAATGTTGTCAAAAGATGTAGCGTTTTAGATGTTATCAAACAGTTGATAAAAGACAGGTAGTTCCCGAGAGTGTTTTGAATCTCGATTGTAAGGCCTAATGTTTTTAAACAGTTGATATGAGTATTTATATCTCTAATCTTACAAGTTAGCAGAATTACATTATTTAACCAATTATTATGTTTTTACCATTGTGTTGATACAAACAGGAAGACATAGAAAAATTACAGAGCAGTTGAAGGAATTAGGGTTGTGTTATATGTATGTCTTTAACCACGATTATAACAAAGACAGATCCATGTGGCTCAGCGGTAAGTTTGTACACCTGATGAGAACCTCGGTAAAAAGAGTGACTCCGCTGTTGAAATACGTTATAGTAAAACGATTCTGAAAATAAGAATCATCAAGTCACATAACAGTCACAGGAAATATAAAGTCACGATGCAACGACATGTATTGGAGTTACATTTTCTTGATAACGAGAACCCCACTTGAAATAAAACTATATATCTCAGAACAGCTGGTATTGGTATTAACACTTTTATTGGTAATCAGAGAACAACGTTTCGACCTCACTTCTTAGGCCATCTTTAGGTTAACAAATACCCTTACCAGTTCTTACCAATATAAAATATTAACATACTCAGGTTATAAGGATGTATTTAAAGCAATGAGTTAGAATGTCTAAAACGGGAATATCGCTTATATTTTAGGACAATGGATATACAAATGGAATATGGATCAATTAGGGGTACAAGAACCTTTAAGAAAAAGACCTGCTACAAGTAGTACCTCACTTGTGGTAAGCAAATTGCAGCATCTTGTAACAGGTGAGAATTCACGAACACAAAGGTCAGAGGATATTCATTTGCACCGGGCAACAGCAAGCAACAACATGATCAAGATACTAATCTTCACATGGAAACGAGGTCAACATGGCAAAAGTTCAGAAAATAAGGCTTATAATCAAAACTCGTTTTCCATCTTCACATACGTGAAGCAGTTGGAGAATGAAATGTAAATCAGCTTTAAGGGTTCTCAAAAAGGGGTTTTTAGTATAATAGAAAATCTAGAATTCCAAACCAACTTCTTCTTGCAGGACACTTATACTGAGAGATGCATAGGTTTACAATAGTCACGAACCGGTGCTCTGCTTTAATAGTTTAAAGTAGACTGGATCTAATCGTCCTTACAAAGTAGCCACACAATATTAGCATAATTACTTTCATAACATTAAAATAGTCATCAATACATACTGAATCACAAATACATAAAGCTAACTTTAATCAGATGAGATCAAAATTACCATATATCAATTTTGTTGAACGTTATCAAAATTATAGAACAGTATCGTTTATAATCCACCGTACTTTAAGTCCTGCGCTATTAGATCTTCGCTGTAATGTCTCAAGAGAAATAGCATATTCATTGGTTTATTTCGAGACGGTGCTTCGTAAGTAACGTATTTCTTGACTAGTGTTCTGATCAATTTAGAAATGTTGTTAAGAAAAAAATAATAGTAAGGAAAACTTACACATTAATATTACATATTAATATTCTCCTTACATGTGTAGATCGAATAAGGAGGTTCACACGATGTGAAATCTCCCTTCAAGTACGTGTTATTTACATTAATTTACTCGTGAAAGTTTGAAGAGCACTTTGCTCCGTAACGAACACTTATGGTTTTATAATTAATTCATTATTTAATACTCGAACATTAGCTCAAAGTATACAGATAGGAAAACACTGGTGCGAACTCAACCTCCCCTCCAGTGTTTTTCTTACATCAGGATTGCTTAAGATAACACATGACACAATTTAAAAAGCATTTATAAATTTAGTTAATGAATTAATAACACACTATTAATTAATCAAACAAAATACTCGTTCTATATAAAAAGTTTTGTCTTGTTTGTCTGGACTTTTCGGTCATTCCTTTTTCACGTGAATAGCTTTGAAATTCGTGTACGGTGGCTTAAAAGAGAGACTGGCGTATGGAAGGTTAAACAAGGGACTTCTTGTAATATGCTAACCTTATTCGATATGACTGAATTTATTAACACATATTTAAATTAAATATATACATGAATGGATGTTAAGAAGAATCGACATTCAAATGAAACTGCAATACATGTGGGAGTTGCAACATGTTACATGTTTCAAGTGAGAGTTGCAACATGTTACATATTTCAATGTCCCGATTAAGAAAAGTGTGAGTCACTTACTATTTAAAGGTTATTAGGGTGAAGGGGCTCCTAATTTGTTTAAAATGGAAGATATCTAACCACAAGTAAAACCTTATAACAGTAACTCTGCTTGTTTTCTATTTTCGTTTTAATTTCGCGCAAAGCTGCATAAGGACTATCTTCGCCAACCGTCCCTAATTTAGTACTGCAAAACTAGAGATATCACGACCCACTATTAACTATTGGGCTACTCTTTCATTTATAAGTATTGGGATTGACTGTCACGTTACACCATCCTACATTCTTCCAAATTGACAGAATTTCTAACCTGAACCAAAGTCTTCCAGATTTATAGAACTTGGGAACCCCTCAACGTGTACTTGTCTTTCTCACATGTTTTACGACAGTCTAAAGCCTCCCCCCCCCAAGATTTATTACTTTACAAAATAATTTATCTCAGTCTCTTCGTGTGAACTCAATTTGCTCAGTCATCTTGAATCACCAATGTCAGAAAAGACCAGTCTTGTGGAAAATTAAGAAAAGTGAGTTATTATAAAGTAAAAGGAGAATGTTTGAAAGTAAAAAAAAAAAAAAATGATAGAAGTAGAACAACATAAGTGATAGTTATAAGTTACAGTTATGGTTATAAGTTACAGTTATAGTTATAAGTTATAAGTTCGAGCATAATCTCGATTGTTTGAGAATTATCGAAAAACCACTCAGAAGAACTAGGCCAGAAGTTCCTAAAGTGGAACTGATAGCCTTAAAGGGAGAGCAATCAGTCTGTAGTAATGCTTCAGTAGACAACTATCATTTCCATAGTAGTAATGCTTCAGTAGACAATTATCATTCCCAAAGTAGTAATGCTTCAGTATACAACTATCATCCCCATAGTAGTAATGCTTCACCAGACAACTATCATCCCCATAGTAGTAATGCTTCAGTAGACAACTATCATCCCCATAGTAGTAATGCTTCAGTAGACAATTATCACTCCCATAATAGTAATGCTTCAGTAGACAACTATCATCCCCATAGTAGTAATGTTCCAGTAGACAACTATCATCCCCATAGTAGTAATGTTTTAGTAGACAACTATCATCCCCATAATAGTAATGCTTCAGCAGACAACTATCATCCCCATAGTAGTAATGCTTCAGTAGACAATTATCATTCCCATAGTAGTAATGCTTCAGTAGACAACTATCATCCCCATAGTAGTAATGCTCCAGTAGACAACTATCATCCCCATAGTAGTAATGCTTCAGTAGACAACTGTCATCCCCATAGTAGTAATGCTTCAGTATACAACTATCATCCCATAGTAGTAATGCTTCAGTATACAACTGTCATCCTTATAGTAGTAATGCTCCAGTAGACAACTATCATTTCCATAGTAGTAATGCTTCAGTAGACAATTGTCATTCCCAAAGTAGTAATGCTTCAGTAGACAATTATCATTCCCAAAGTAGTAATGCTTCAGTATACAACTATCATCCCCATAGTAGTAATGCTTCAGCAGACAACTATCATCCCCATAGTAGTAATGCTTCAGTAGACAACTATCATCCCCATAGTAGTAATGCTTCAGTAGACAATTATCACTCCCATAATAGTAATGCTTCAGTAGACAACTATCATCCCCATAGTAGTAATGCTCCAGTAGACAATTATCATCCCCATAGTAGTAATGTTTTAGTAGACAACTATCATCCCCATAATAGTAATGCTCCAGTAGACAACTATCATTTCCATAGTAGTAATGCTTCAGTAGACAACTATCATTTCCATAGTAGTAATGCTTCAGTAGACAATTATCATTCCCAAAGTAGTAATGCTTCAGTATACAACTATCATCCCCATAGTAGTAATGCTTCAGCAGACAACTATCATCCCCATAGTAGTAATGCTTCAGTAGACAACTATCATCCCCATAGTAGTAATGCTTCAGTAGACAATTATCACTCCCATAATAGTAATGCTTCAGTAGACAACTATCATCCCCATAGTAGTAATGCTCCAGTAGACAACTATCATCCCCATAGTAGTAATGTTTTAGTAGACAACTATCATCCCCATAATAGTAATGCTTCAGCGGACAACTATCATCCCCATAGTAGTAATGCTTCAGTAGACAACTATCATCCCCATAGTAGTAATGCTCCAGTAGACAACTATCATCCCCATAGTAGTAATGCTTCAGTAGACAACTGTCATCCCCATAGTAGTAATGCTTCAGTATACAACTATCATCCCATAGTAGTAATGCTTCAGTATACAACTGTCATCCTTATAGTAGTAATGCTCCAGTAGACAACTATCATTTCCATAGTAGTAATGCTTCAGTAGACAATTATCATTCCCAAAGTAGTAATGCTTCAGTAGACAATTATCATTCCCAAAGTAGTAATGCTTCAGTATACAACTATCATCCCCATAGTAGTAATGCTTCAGCAGACAACTATCATCCCCATAGTAGTAATGCTTCAGTAGACAACTATCATCCCCATAGTAGTAATGCTTCAGTAGACAATTATCACTCCCATAATAGTAATGCTTCAGTAGACAACTATCATCCCCATAGTAGTAATGCTCCAGAAGACAACTATCATCACCATAGTAGTAATGTTTTAGTAGACAACTATCATCCCCATAATAGTAATGCTTCAGCAGACAACTATCATCCCCATAGTAGTAATGCTTCAGTAGACAATTATCATTCCCATAGTAGTAATGCTTCAGTAGACAACTATCATCCCCATAGTAATAATGCTCCAGTAGACAACTATCATCCCCATAGTAGTAATGCTTCAGTATACAACTGTCATCCTTATAGTAGTAATGCTTCAGTAGACAACTATCATCCCATAATAGTAATGCTTCAGTAGACAACTATCATCCCCATAATAGTAATGCTCCAGTAGACAACTATCATCCCCATAATAGTAATGCTCCAGTAGACAACTATCATTCCCATAGTAGTAATGCTTCAGTAGACAACTATCATCCCCATAGCAGTAATGCTTCAGTAGACAACTATCATCCCCATAGTAGTAATGCTTCAGTAGACAACTATCATCCCCATAGTAGTAATGCTTCAGTAGACAACTATCATCCCCATAATAGTAATGCTCCAGTAGACAACTATCATCCCCATAGTAGTAATGCTTCAGTAGACAACTATCATCCCCATAGTAGTAATGCTTCAGTAGACAACTATCATCCCCATAATAGTAATGCTCCAGTAGACAACTATCATCCCCATAATAGTAATGCTCCAGTAGACAACTATCATTCCCATAGTAGTAATGCTTCAGTAGACAACTATCATCCCCATAGTAGTAATGCTTCAGTAGACAACTATCATCCCCATAGTAGTAATGCTTCAGTATACAACTGTCATCCTTATAGTAGTAATGCTTCAGTATACAACTGTCATCCTTATAGTAGTAATGCTTCAGTAGACAACTATCATCCCATAATAGTAATGCTTCAGTAGACAACTATCATCCCCATATTAGTAATGCTTCAGAAGACAACTGTCATCCCCATAGTAGTAATGCTTCAGTAGACAACTATCATCCCCATAGTAGTAATGCTTCAGTAGACAATTATCATCCCCATAGTAGTAATGCTTCAGTAGACAACTATCATCCCCATAGTAGTAATGCTTCAGTAGACAACTATCATCCCCATAGTAGTAATGCTTCAGTAGACAACTATCATCCCCATAATAGTAATGCTCCAGTAGACAACTATCATCCCCATAATAGTAATGCTCCAGTAGACAACTATCATTCCCATAGTAGTAATGCTTCAGTAGACAACTATCATCCCCATAGTAGTAATGCTTCAGTAGACAACTATCATCCCCATAGTAGTAATGCTTCAGTATACAACTGTCATCCTTATAGTAGTAATGCTTCAGTGTACAACTATCATCCCCATAGTAGTAATGCTTCAGTAGACAACTATCATCCCCATAGTAGTAATGCTTTAGTATACAACTGTCATCCTTATAGTAGTAATGCTCCAGTAGACAACTATCATCCCCATAGTAGTAATGCTTCAGTAGACAATTATCATTCCCATAGTAGTAATGCTTCAGTAGACAACTATCATCCCCATAGTAGTAATGCTTCTGTAGACAACTATCATCCCCATAGTAGTAATGCTTCAGTAGACAATTATCATTCCCATAGTAGTAATGCTTCAGTAGACAACTATCATCCCCATAGTAGTAATGCTTCTGTAGACAACTATCATCCCCATAGTAGTAATGCTTCAGTAGACAACTATCATCCCCATAGTAGTAATGCTTCAGTAGACAACTATCATCCCCATAATAGTAATGCTTCAGTAGACAATTATCATCCCCATAATAGTAATGCTTCAGTAGACAACTATCATCCCCATAGTAGTAATGCTTCAGTAGACAACTATCATCCCCATAATAGTAATGCTTCAGTAGACAACTATCATCCCCATAATAGTAATGCTTCAGTAGACAACTATCATCCCCATAGTAGTAATGCTTCAGTAGACAACTATCATCCCCATAATAGTAATGCTTCAGTAGACAATTATCATTCCCATAGTAGTAATGCTTCAGTAGACAACTATCATCCCCATAATAGTAATGCTTCAGTAGACAACTATCATCCCCATAGTAGTAATGCTTCAGAAGACAACTGTCATCCCCATAGTAGTAATGCTTCAGTAGACAATTATCATTCCCATAGTAGTAATGCTTCAGTAGACAACTATCATCCCCATAGTAGTAATGCTTCAGTAGACAATTATCATCCCCATAATAGTAATGCTTCAGTAGACAACTATCATCCCCATAGTAGTAATGCTTCAGTAGACAATTATCATCCCCATAGTAGTAATGCTTCAGTAGACAACTATCATCCCCATAATAGTAATGCTTCAGTAGACAACTGTCATCCCCATAGTAGTAATGCTTCAGTAGACAACTGTCATCCCCATAATAGTAATGCTTCAGTAGACAATTATCATCCCCATAATAGTAATGCTTCAGTAGACAACTATCATCCCCATAGTAGTAATGCTTCAGAAGACAACTGTCATCCCCATAGTAGTAATGCTTCAGTAGACAATTATCATTCCCATAGTAGTAATGCTTCAGTAGACAACTATCATCCCCATAGTAGTAATGCTTCTGTAGACAACTATCATCCCCATAGTAGTAATGCTTCAGTAGACAATTATCATTCCCATAGTAGTAATGCTTCAGTAGACAACTATCATCCCCATAGTAGTAATGCTTCTGTAGACAACTATCATCCCCATAGTAGTAATGCTTCAGTAGACAACTATCATCCCCATAGTAGTAATGCTTCAGTAGACGACTATCATCCCCATAATAGTAATGCTTCAGTAGACAGTTATCATCCCCATAATAGTAATGCTTCAGTAGACAATTATCATTCCCATAGTAGTAATGCTTCAGTAGACAACTATCATCCCCATAATAGTAATGCTTCAGTAGACAACTATCATCCCCATATTAGTAATGCTTCAGAAGACAACTGTCATCCCCATAGTAGTAATGCTTCAGTAGACAATTATCATTCCCATAGTAGTAATGCTTCAGTAGACAACTATCATCCCCATAGTAGTAATGCTTCAGTAGACAATTATCATCCCCATAATAGTAATGCTTCAGTAGACAACTATCATCCCCATAGTAGTAATGCTTCAGTAGACAATTATCATCCCCATAGTAGTAATGCTTCAGTAGACAACTATCATCCCCATAATAGTAATGCTTCAGTAGACAACTGTCATCCCCATAGTAGTAATGCTTCAGTAGACAACTATCATCCCCATAATAGTAATGCTTCAGTAGACAATTATCATTTCCATAATAGTAATGCTTCAGTAGACAACTATCATCCCCATAGTAATAATGCTTCAGTAGACAATTATCATTCCCATAGTAGTAATGCTTCAGTAGACAACTATCATCCCCATAATAGTAATGCTTCAGTAGACAACTATCATCCCCATAGTAGTAATGCTTCAGTAGACAACTATCATCCCCATAATAGTAATGCTTCAGCAGACAACTATCATCCCCATAGTAGTAATGCTTCAGTATACAACTATCATCCCTCTAAATGCTGTCCTTATCAAAGATCAAACTTGTAACTGAACTCACCTGTGTTAAAATTATTGGACTGATAAATACAATGAAGCAAGTTGTTAAAAACACCCTTACACAAGTTTTAACAAACACCCTTACACCACTTTTAACAAACATTCTCCCAACACATAAGTTTTAACAAACATTCCTACAAGAGTTTCTGTTTTGTGTTGTTGAAATCAAACTCACATTAACAATAATAATAAACAAATAATAATATTCATATAATTATTAAAATCTGATCAAAATGGTTAAACTTATAACATATACAAATTTATAAATATTAACATTATTTTTACTGTTTACAGATCAATTGTTTACAAGCTCAGTGAACCCCATTAACGTAGTTTTGTTATGATGTACAGAAAGTTTCCTTGTATTTATCACAGAATAATGTAATATATTAACTTTAAAATTGTTATATATTCGATAAAGAATATATTGGTAACAAAACTTTCTGTTGTAGAGGTGAGAAAATATGTTAAATACGGATATGATGTTAATATTATAAGCAAATAAAAAGTTCTGTTGAAAGTGTGTTATAAAGTGTATTACTATATCAAACTCTGTTGTCAGTTTCTTCTTAAAAACCTTTGTACTGTCCATCATGTAGTGATGGCATGTTGTACATAAAGGATGGTTTCACAGTGCTGTACCATCCATCATGTAGTGATGGCATGTTGTACATAAAGGATGGTTTCACAGTTCTTTACCATCCATCATGTAGTGATGGCATGTTGTACATAAAGGATGGTTTCACAGTGCTGTACCATCCATCATGTAGTGATGGCATGTTGCACATAAAGGATGGTTTCACACTGCTGTACCATCCATCATGTAGTGATGGCATGTTGTACATAAAGGATGGTTTCACACTGCTGTTCCATCCATCATATAGTGATAGTATGTAACGATAAATATAACAAACAAACACAGTACAGTAGTACACGAGTATGATTAGAGATCTTTAGAAACAGAGAAAGAATGTCAGTAACCAAGACAACACAGTAGGACAACAATATGATAAGAGACCTTTAGAAACAGAGAAAGAATGTCAGTAACCAAGACAACACAGTAGGACAACAATATGATAAGAGATCTTTAGAAACAGAGAAAGAATGTCAGTAACCAAGAAAACGCAGTAGTACAACAATATGATAAGAGACCTTTAGAAATAGAGAAAGAATGTCAGTAACCAAGACAACACGATAGGACTACAATATGATAAGAGACCTTTAGAAACAGAGAAAGAATGTCAGTAACCAAGACAACACAGTGGGACAACAATATGATAAGAGATCTTTAGAAACAGAGAAAGAATGTCAGTAACCAAGACAACACAGTGGGACAACAATGTGATAAGAGACCTTTAGAAACAGAGAAAGAATGTCAGTAACCAAGACAACACAGTTGGACAATAATAAGATAAGAGACCTTCGTGCTGTTTCTTTTCATTTAACAGAACATAAAACCAATAATGTGTTATAACTAGTGTAACCATAACAACGTAATTGTGTTATAAATTTATTGCGTGAGAGAGCGTTCAGTGTTTGTTTTTTAATTTAGTGTTTAACACGAAGCACACTCCCTGGGGTTACGTGTTTACAATTGAATTAATAATTAGTGAGGTTTTGACAAGAATCGCTTCACGTATCTCTTTGATGCCAATTTACCATAAAACTTACCTTTATCGTTCTAATAATAAAACTGGTAATCTCAATTTAAGATGTTGGGAAAACTAGTTTAAACTAGAAGCCAATCGTTTTGTTTAACTCAGGTGAACGATTTTCTTGTTATTTATTTTTGTTGTTCGGCTTAAGGTTGTCGGTTTCCCGTAAAGGGGGCCAGAGGTCGCTTGGAGAGGTCAGCTGTTAGAATCGCTCGCACCACCATATCGTAATATGTTGTCTGTCAGTCATTCAGTAGACACTGAATGACGTCGTCTGAGGGACGCCTACCGTTGCAATTTCTCCTCTCGCGAGGCCAGTAAGTCATGCGCATACCATGAATCACGAGAATAATTATACACTCTGTAAGCTGCAACAGAGCATGACATTTGAGCTTTAAAAGCAAAAAAGTAAAACCATTTTTTACTCATAAGTTTGGTTTCATTTACTCTTGAAATACAGAACGTTTTTGGACCTTGTGGAAGTACCTCTGGTTTAAGTGACGCCTATGGAGAGTTGGACTAAATATTTCTTATTACTTGCCATAGTCTGGTGTGTAGGGCGCTAAATTCGTAATATGTGGATCGCGCTTTCGATTCTCCTTCAAATAGTCGCTCACCCTATGAACTGTGAGAACGTTATAATGTGACCCTCAATCCCATTATTGTTTGGTAAGAAACTAGCCCAAAAGTTCACGGTGTGTGATGTTGACTAACTGCCTTCTCTCTGATCTACGTATCAGGGACGTCTAGCCCCTACGCATCTCGAGAGGATCAGGGTGGACCCTCTTTCTCTTGTTATTAATCCTTGGTAGGACTAACACAGTTCGGTACGCTTAACCCTAAAATCACTCAATGAAAACCCCATAGTTTTTGTTGTTTTAAATACATTTGTCTAAACCACGTGTGTCGAAAATTCTTATTGGCTTCATGACGTCGTTGGTTACGTGGCCTATAGCATTAGAATCCCACACGAAATATAAACAACAACAACAAAGAAAAAAATATACTTAAGTTATTGTTTTAAAACCACAATGACCTTGGGATTATAAATCAAATACAACCACAGAAGACTGACTGTCTACAAAATAAACCGTCAAACAACGTGTAAAAAAATACTTGTTATATTTTACGTTTTACCTAATATAGCAGTCGATCCCACTGGGTGCCGCCCCCTATGATAATTATCCAGAAAATGTTCGACTCGTCCAAATATTTTAGCTGGTTCTTTGCAGTTGGTGTCTGGATGACGAGAATATAACGTCACTTCACACCATTGGTTTTCGGGTGTTATTAATTATAAATGACGTCATCATGTATTACTTATATTTTGTGTTTATGACATAATTATTAAGACCATCTGCTGCTGTCCCTACTTTCGACTCACTTTCCAAAAGGTCAGTAGCTGGTCAGCAGTAACACCCTTATTATTTGTAAGTAAAGCACTTTCTCAATGTGCTGATCGTAAGTGTCCGTATTTTTATATATAAAAGTAATATTTTATTGTATACTTTATAGAACAATCAGTTCGTTTATTAGGCCTTATGAAGTTATCGAGCTGCGTTATATGTATTTATATATATTTTAACTGGATTAAAAATAGAATCCAATTTTCCGTTTGACAACGAATCTTACTTTGAAATACGATCTGAGAAGCACATTGTACTCTATGTGAGAAATGACGTCAACAGTTCTGCAGAAAGCAACAACAAACTTTGAAGGTGCTTTGTGATTGGCCGGAGCTGTAGAGAGGAGCACGGATGAGCGAGAAAGCGAGACACACCTGGACAAGACGTCGTTCAACGTGCAACGATGGAGATACACGAAATGTTCACCTAGGACTATCTGTAGAGTTGCTTCAAACTTATTTCTTTACACTTCAGGTCAGCTGCTGTGAAATCTGTACAGAAGCTGTGACGCTTTGCGGGAACTATTTTGGCGGGTGATTTGTGTCGTTGTCACAAACGCGTTTGTGATTCTGTAAACTTCGATTCGTGAAGAGTTCCGTGTTTGTTGTATTTAATGTTAGACGGATGTGAGAGACACTTGTTAATGATAGGGGTTAGAATAACGTGCCAGTTCACGTGCTAAATGTCCTTAGAATGATTTTGAAGCAACGTATTTTGGCACTGGATCATTAGTTTTCTTTCCAACGTAGCAACATAACAGTTGACGTCAAAATGCTTATTCTACGAACCAGAGTTCCGTAGATTATGTGTAAAACACCTGTTTCCTAACCTGAATTTTCCAAACCATCCTCGTGTGAAATAAAAGAGTTCTTATTTCAATTCTGTGCTCGACTCGTAATCTGAGGGCCACGGGTTCGAATCCGTGTCACACCAAGCATGCTCGCCCTTTCAGTCGTGGGGGAGATATAAAGTGATGGTCAACCCCACTATTTGTCGGTAAAAGGGTAGCCCAAGAGTCGGCGGTGGATGTTGATGGCTAGCTGCCTCCCCTTTAGTCTTACACCGCTAAATTAGGGACGACTAGCGCAGATAGCCCTAGTGTAACTTTGCGCGATATTCAAAACAAACCGAACCATTGTGTGATTCCTCTTGAGAGATTTGAGTCGATTAATTTTGATTTTATCTTGCCAACTTAACTACGAAGGTAAAGACGTTGTTCTGTTGTTGATTATTTTAAAGTAATTCTTAACATTCGTGCCAAATGAACGTGTTAAATGAACGAAGCGCGTTTTCGTTTCTTATTTATTTAATTAAACTTTATCATAACTTTCTGTATAGCAAAAGTGCCCTCTATTGGAGCATTTCTGCAAGAATCAACTATTTAAACTAGTTTCTAAAATTCTGAGTGCTGTTTTCCGTTTAGACTGGTCGCAGAAGATAGGGTTAATACCACCTCAGAAAAAAACCAAATCCTCTCTTCAGGTTTTTATAAATTTTTCCTTCAAATTTGACAAAACAAATCAACATAATACAGGAACTGATGTATAGAGCTAAATGATTTGGCCAAATCTAAATATTAGGACTGCTGATGCTAGAGATATAATAGAGTTAGTGCATATACTAACAAAACATGTGGACAGTTGTTAGGCTTAAGTTTTATACGTTTCTCAGTTTGGTGTCATTGAATGACCGCCACCAACGTTCATGAAAGCAGCGCTGGGTGACCAATTTTTGAACAGCTTATCAGATAGGAACGAATGGATTTGTTTTTTTCTACGGAAACCGTGAAGAATTCTACAAGAACTTTTGAAATGTCACGACAAGACGGATAACTATAAAACATCAATAAATATCTCTTCGGGGTTTATTTAAACTTTATTTATCTGAAACAATGGTTTTTAAAAAATCTAAACACAATCGATTTATTTACAACAAACATACTGCTCATGACAATAAAAACGTTCATTCTGTTTGTCAGCAACTACGTTTCTCTCAGGAGAATGTTTAAAACTCTCTTACCTAGAAACTGTTCAGTTTCCGGTATCTCTTACCTAGTGACTGTTCAGTTTCCGGTATCTCTTACCTAGAGACTGTTCAGTTTCCGGTATCTCTCACCCAGAGACTGTGCAGTTTACGGTATCTCATATGATACGAGTTTTAGATTGATAATTTATTTCGATGTTTTCTTCATACGTTACTCGGTTTTAGTTTTAAAAAATTAAATAATAACTTGTGAATGAAAAGAATGACACCAAATAAAACAAGTTGTACGGATTTGGAAGGTACCTAATAACGGGTTGTACGGATTTGGAAGGTACATAACAACAGGTTGTACGGATTTGGAAGGCACCTAACAACAGGTTGTACGGATTTAGAAGGTACATAACAACGGGCTATACGGATTTGGAAGGTAAATAACAACGGGTTTTATGGATTTGGAAGGTACATAACAACGGGTTGTACGGATTTGGAAAGTACCTAACAACAGGTTGTACGGATTTGGAAGGTACATAACAACGGGTTGTACGGATCTTGGACGTGAATAAGTACTATCACCTCTGATATTGTTATTCCTGATCTCTACACAAAATGTTGCCCGTACGTTCGTACAGTGTTCGGATGAAGAGACGGAACTTGGAGGTTGAAGCTTCGTTTCGTAAAAGCTTACATCGTCGTCGGACCCCAACTGTGATGCCATCGATGCTTGTAACAGAGAAGACCCCGAAACGACGGCCACTTTCCACCAGAAGTATTGGGACGAACTCTCCGGCCATAAATGATCAACTAAAACAACCTGGAATCCCTCGTGCATCCTGCACTGACATCGAGATAGTATTAAAGGACATGAAAACGGATACGAGCTTCTGGCCAAACCGCTCGTCTGGTACTAAGTGGTCGAGCTTACAAATGGTCACAGCAGGATCACCTAAAGAGAACGCCATACCTAAAGTGAGTTCTGCCCCTTCTTCTCTCAATGTTATCTTTGAGGAGAAGAACATGAACAAGACTCAGAGCCAGAGTCCAGTTGTTACTTTCAAAGACACCCAATCACAGTCAACAAGGTACAGGTAGGTCAAGGTCATTTTGGTGTTAGCCATTAGTTGATAAGAATATAAGTAGTATATCTTACTGATAATAAGTTGTTTTAGACCACACAAGTTATGACGTAAAGGGAGTTTAATATCTGTCTGCTGGTTTATCTGATTAAAACAGACTATTGGCCCAGCATCACCAGGTGGGTTAAGGTCATCTTAGTGTTAGCCATTAGTTGAAAAGAATATGGCTAGTATATCTTACTGATAACACTGTGCAACAAATTTCAGGTCCAAAAAAAGTACAAGTTAAGTAAGACTTGTTTCTGGGTCAAAAAATTGTCCTGATTCTGAATCTGACCTTTATTTCTCCAGATTAGGCACCGTTTTCCTGTACCATGAACCATATGTTTTATAATATACTGCAAAATATCGCGTATTGAACACAACATTCCAAATACTGAAAGTTACAAAAAACAAAACAAAAATTTTGTTGGTATAACAAAACATTTATTGGTTATGAATTAAAAACACACACCTGTAAGTTTAAAGAACTTTTGTTCTTCTAAGCCTCTTGTGTAGAGTGTGATCTTTTTTTTTTTATACCCCAGCAGTAGTCTGCCAACATGCCAGGGTTCCATTTTCCTTTAAATCGTCGCTCCATCACTGAAATATCCCGATGGAATCTCTTGCCACGTTCATCACTCACATCACCAAGATTTTCCGCAAAAAAATCCAAATGAGAGTGGAGCACATGAACTTTTAGAGACATCCAATATCATGATAATGACTCAGCAGATCATTCACAACTTGCACATAGTCTTCTGAACGATGGTTCCCCAGGAAGTTATCACAAACGTTCTTGAATGACTCAAAGGCAAGTTTCTCTTTTCTCTTGAGATCTGCGATGAAGGTTTCATCAAGTACAATTTGGGGACCTATGAAGATACCTTCTTTAATTTTAGCTTGACTCAGGGAAGGAATCTTCTCTGCAAGGTATGCAAATGTGGAGGATTCCTTGTCCAAGGCTTTCACAAATTGTTTAAACAAATTATGTTTAATATGCAAAGGTGGTAAAAGAATTCTATCACTTTTCACAAGTGGTTTGTGCATGATGTTGTATTTTCCTTCCTCAATTTCATCTCGGATCGGCTAATCCTTGCGTACATAATGTTCAGTTCTTGCTCTGGAGTTCCATAAGCACAGGAAGCAGCAAAATTTAGTATAGCCAAGCTGAAGGCCAGTAAGCATGGCCACAACCTTGAAATCTGCACAAATATGCCAGTTATGGTCATCATACTGTATGCTTGTTAGAATTGCTTTCAGATTTTCATATGATTCTTTCATGGTTGTGCTATAAGCTATGGGAACAGAAGGCAGAGTGTTACCATTGTGTAGCAGAACAGCTTTGATGCTGTCCTTGGATGCATCTATGCAAAGTCGCCAGTTGGTTTTATCATATGGTATTTCCAGTTGCTCAAAAAGTTCAGTGATGTCATTACAAAAGCATACGTCATCCTTCATGGTGAATAATGCAAGCAGATCCTCTGTACGTTTCCTGTACAGTGTTATCTTCACTCCTTTCTCAAAAAGATTACGTTCTTGAAGCCTTGATGCCAGAAACTCAGTTTTGTCTTTGGTTAAATAGAAATCCATGCACAAGTTATTTAGAGCCTCTTGAGAAAATGGTATTGTTTATTTTCGCTTTCTGGATGATTGGGCTCCACATATTCACCACTGGGATGTTCATCTGCACAGCTCGAACTCTGCATTTCTTGATCTGGAGGTTTGGGCACAGGTAAATTTTCTGAGTGCTCTACTGGGCGCATTGCTGATTGCAAATTTGGGTAAACAATGTGTTTCTTTTTCTTTGCTGTAGTACAGCCTGTAAAGTCTTGCTGACAGAAATAGCAATCATTAGAGTGATCCAAATCATTGGCACACCAAACTTCATGTGAACATTTTTTCCTGCATACAAGGCACTCAATGTCTTCATACATGTAAGGCAACACGCATGAGGAGCCCATGACTTGTCCTGGTCTCCTAAGTCACAAACGAAGTACGCCTTGTACATTTTCTTGATATGGCGTGTAATACTGCGCTTTTCTTTAGCAAAAGTTAATTCCCTACATACGTAACAGAATCTGTTTGGATCATTTTTGCACTGTCTTGCACTCATTGTTGAAAACAAATAAGATCTGAAAGAAAAAAAAATAAATAACATTAAACACAAGCTTTGGCGTATAAAGTATTAGGTGATAAACTCAATTAAATATAAGCACACAATAATAAACCAGAAAATATGATTTTAAACTGTACTGTGCTATTTATCATATCGCATTGTAGGTGTTACTAAGATTGGTCTCTAGCCCTGGGTTGAAAACCATTTTACAATGCGGTAGAGAATTTTATTTAATAATAATGACAAAAAGAGTATACAGTGACAATTCTGCAAAAAACATGCCTAATTCAACAAAAAGAAAGCCAGAAATGGATTTCCCATTTTATTTTGCATATAAAAATGGCCACAGATCTTTTGTACTTTTTTGAGTGTTGCACAGTGTAATTAGTTGTTTTATACCACACAAGCTATTACACAAGATATTAAAGGGTATTTAATATCTGTCTGCTGGTTTATCTGATTACAACAGTCTATTGGCCCAACATGAACAGGTGGATCAAGGTCATCTTAGTGTTAGCCATTAGTTGATAAGAATATAAGTAGTATATCTTACTGATAATTAGTTGTTTTAGACCACATGGGCTATGACGTAAAGGGTCTTTAATATCTGTATGCTGGTTTATCTGATTATAACAGAATATTGACCTAGCATCACCAGGTGGGTTAAGGTCATCTTAGTGTTAGCCATTAGTTGATAAGAATATGAATAGTGTATCTCACTGATAATTAGTTGCTTTATGTCACACACGTGAAGGGTATTTGATATCTGTCTGCTGGATTATCCATCTAATTGATTACAACAGATAATTGGCCCAGCATGGTCAGGTGGGCTTACGCGTTCGACTCGTAGTGCAGCAGAAAGTTAAACACGTGCGTTGATAAAGTTCAAAGTTACATGTAAAACAGGTATATCGTTTTCTTTATTAAACATTTGTTCAAAGGTCAAGATATTTGTTGTTCTTACAGCCGGGCCCGACATGGCCATGTGGGTTAAGACTCGTAATCCGAGGGTCGCTGGTTCGAATCCCGGTCGCATCAAACATGCTCGCCCTTTCATCTGTGGTGGCGTTATAATGTGACTATTTGTTTGTTAAAGAGTAGCCCAGAGTTGGCGGTGGGTGGTGATGACAAGCTGTCTTCCCTCTAGTCCTACACTGCTAAATTAGTAACATCTAGCGCATACAGCTCTCGTGTAGCTTTGCGCGAAATTCAAAACAAACCAAACAGACTGTTAGTTTGTCTAATGAAATAACTGATGAAACAGAAATCATCGTCCGCGTGACACAATTATCGTGACCAGAAACATCGTGAACAAAACACTGTAATATTTCCAAATAGTAACAGTCAGAAACTCTAATGAAATATTTCCTGATTGGTCAGGTTATTGTGACGTATCTATAGGTTTATAAACATTTCTTTAACTTATTAACAGAGTTTGTTTTTTTAAACAATAAGATCACATGACCAGTTTGAAGTTCGACATTACAAAACTTAATATTTACATATTTTCTTATTTTTTTGAAGTTAGCTTGTGAAAAATAGGGGGCAAATATTTCTTTTGGGTTTGGGTACAGAATTTAGAGACAAGTAAAGCTTCATTTTTTCACCTAAAGAACCGATTATTTCCCTTTATACTAATTCGAATTTTACCGCACCTTCAATGTATGCCGCTCGATAGGACAACTTGACGTACTTACAACGTTAAAATCCGAGGCTCGATTCCCTGCGGTGGACACAGCAAATAGCCCACTGTGATTTTGCTACAAGAAAAATGAAAAATAAACATTCGAGCCAAGAATGAGAAATTGTAGCAGATCGTGAGAAACAAACAACGAAGTTAACATAGCAAGATGAGCCGTGCGTGGCTCAGCGAATAGAAATGCCCAGACCGTGAATTCGAGTATCCAAGAGTTGAGTCCTGTTGGCGCATGAACGAACACGTCACTTTGTGACCTTAACTAGACAATGAAGGAAAGGATCAAATCCAACTGTTCGGTCACACAAGGTTAGCTGAAGAATAGTCGGAGGGCTCGCGCACCCCCCTAGTACAGCGGTATGTCTCCGGATTTACAACGCTAAAATCAGAGGTTCGATTCCCCTCGGTGGGCTCAGCAGATAGCCACAGGGGGCTTTGCTATACGAAAACACACCCATTCGCCAGTTATATTCCCTCTAGTTTATTAACTCAAACTTAGGAACGCCTATGCTCAGGTCGCTCCTGAGTACCTTACCTGAAACTTATTTAAACAGGTGTTTCTAGAACATTCTCGAACTGGGCTTGTGCATTAAGAAATCCAATTAAAAACTAATCACTGAAAAATAAATGAAACCATTATTGCAAAGTGTATGTAATACTACGTACATTTTTCTTGTATCTAAAAAATACATCTATATTTTTTGTTTATTTATATGGGTTATACCAAACGTTATTTTTTGTGTCATATGATATATATATATGATATATAAATTATGATAAATTTAGTAACAAATATTCTTATTTAAAAAAATAGAATAATAAATCTAATTAAATTTAAATGGAACATCGGAGAATCTGTGTCTCCAAGTAGGTAATTATAGTAATTATCTTCGATACGTTGGTTTTTACCCACCATCTTTAGGTAGGTAATTATAGTAATTATCTTCGATACGTTGGTTTTTACCCACCAGAGAAATATTTACTCTTTTTAACAGACTGTCGATTTGTCGTAAAACGTGCTTAGTTCGCGAATGTTCACCCTTTCAACTCTTCTTTAATTTGCTAAACTCAAACCTTAAATCGTTCTTAAAAATTTAATTCATTTTGACAAGTGAAACCTAATCTATGTTGTCCCTGTTTTGGTATCCAGTTTTGTAATGGAGAAAGTTTAGAAGATTTTTATTAAACATTTCAAATAACTTGTGTAAGGGTTGAAATTAGAATATCAGTATTAAAACCTTCTAGGGTGTGAATAGGCTAATGAAAGTAAATTATACTGTTTTGACTAAATAATAAGTATGTTTGTTTTATTCTAAACGTAACACTAGGTGTACTTTTGCAGAGTTCCTCAAAATATTCTGTTTCAAGAGTAAATAAAACCTTAATTGAGAGTGCCAAATATTTTTTACTTTTTGCTTTTGAAGTTCATATGTTATGCTGTCTTGTAGCCTACAGTGCGTATAATTTTTCTCGTGATTCGTGGCATGCGCACTGATGTCACGACAGTACAAAACGCAACGTTAAGCTTCATTTTATGTGACGTCATTTTAGTGTCTACTGACTGACTGACAGATAACAATCTGAGAGTGGCTAACAAAGATGTCTCCTCTAAGCAGCCTTTCGACTCCCCTTTAGAGGAAATGAAGATATTCGTAGAAGATTGATATTCTGATATGTAATGCCCACGAGTGGCACAGCAGAATGTCTGTAGACCTACACTGCTAGGTTTTGATACCCGTAGCGGGCACAGTGTAAATAGCCCATGGTGTAGCTTTGTGCTTAAGTGCAAAACAAACAAACAAACTGATATATAAAAATGCGTACATTCACAAAACTGAATTTTAAAGATTTATGTTAAAAATATATTTGCCAGTTGAATAAACTATAACCGTTTTTAAGTACGATTCAATGTTACAAGTGGAATAAACTTTTCATGGGTTTAAAGACATGGCTTCGAGTGTTTTGTTATCTATCCAAAACTTGCAAATAAGTTCGCTTTGAAATTTATCATCTCGTTTTAAAATAAGGAATTTAATCTTTTATATTTTCGTGATTTGATTATTTAATTTCTTGGTTATTCATGTCTCGAATCGTTTTGTTATTTTAGGATTACAAACCGAACGATATAACATTAGATGACAACAAACCGGTCGATACAACGCCGTGCATGACTCGCCATATCCATCATGTTTACAAACAACCTTTTATTATTGTATTTGTTTGGTCCCCGAAGTACTTCATTATAAATTTCCAGTTATTACTACTAGCGACCTCTGTACGTTAGACTGGAACTGCTGATTGTGACGTAGTTTTCTATCTTAATCACTATTCGTTTGTTAGTTATTTTTTCACTCAACTTTTCCACATTTCGTATTTTTACTATAAAACGATTTTCGCATTTTTCAGTTTCGTTTACGGTTCCGCTTAGATGAGAGATTTCTCGAAATTCACCTGACGAAAATAAGGTCGTCTTTCCTTTCCAGAAAAGACCAAAAAACGAACTACTTTTTACAGTAGGAAGAGAAGACAACAGCGTCTGGGCGTTTGACCTGTTTAGGCTTAAGAATACAGGAATAAAAAGTGAAATATGGTTGTAACATACAGGGGGGTGAGATACAGCTTATGAGGACGAGTCGTATACACAGAGATGAAATACAAGTTATCGCGCGTCATAGTCAGAAGCAGTTACTTAAAGAAATGGTAAACAAAAGACCAGTCATTTCATGGCAATACCTCAGTGTCTGTTTTAGGTATTACTGTTTATGAGTTAAATCACATGTATTCTAACCGAACCAGTTTTCCTAAACCTCTTTACAAAAGGCTTTAACGTTGAGAGTTGAAATCAAACGTTTCTCATTACTTGTATCTATGGCTTTTAGTCTCGACAAACAAAACTCTTCAGCTGTAGTGACGTACTAGGAAGCACTTAGCCCTTACCAAATTGAACTGTGATTGATTCTATTGTGTTTACTATTATCTATTGAATTTACAGAGGACAAGAGACCAGTAGACCACGCACCAGTTTCTCATGATGAAGTCTACAGCAAACCCTAGAAACAGAAACATAATAAGGATCAAAGTTGGGCAGAGAGTAGATGGGACAATGAGCGTCGGGAACTGACGATCGAACATTTTCGTTCAACCGCTGTAGATAAATAAAACGAGTCTGTATATTGTTGAATAAGGCTGTTTCTATAGTGATGTTAACGGTTTGTTTTTAAGGTTATATTAAACGTCTCGGATTTATCTAAGTATGAAATTTAATAAGAGAAATAATTCTCTCAAGTGACTGAACATGCATGTGTTACAGTAATCGATTGTTTTTCGCCACAAAGCTACACCAGGGTCTGTCTAACTGCACGTTCGCTCTCGTCACATCACGTTAAACAGTAGGAATGAGTTGGAAACGAGAGAAATGTGGACATATAAAATAACCAAAACAGATAGAATGATTTCCTGAAATTCATTAAAATATAAGAGAATATTTCAGAGGTGGTGTTTTAAAAGATAATTCTGTAAGACACAAAGAACCGACAAAAGTCGATCTCAATAAAAACTACATTATTGTTTGATAGTCCTGTCCGGTGTAGATAGTGTTGTAATGTAATAGTAGTATTGTTTTATAGTCCTGTCCGGTGTAGACCGTGGTGTAATGTAATAGTAGTATTGTTTTATAGTCCTGTCCGGTGTAGATAGTGTTGTAATGTAATAGTAATATTGTTTTATAGTCCTGTCCGGTGTAGATAGTGTTGTAATGTAATAGTAGTATTGTTTTATAGTCCTGACCGGTGTAGATCGTGATGTAATGTAATAGTAGTATTGTTTTATAGTCCTGTCCGGTGTAGATAGTGTTGTAATGTAATAGTAGTATTGTTTTATAGTCCTGTCCGGTGTAGATCGTGGTGTAATATAATAGTAGTATTGTTTTATAGTCCTGTCCGGTGTAGATCGTGGTGTAATATAATAGTAGTATTGTTTTATAGTCCTGTCCGGTGTAGATAGTGTTGTAATGTAATAGTAATATTGTTTTATAGTCCTGTCCGGTGTAGATAGTGTTGTAATGTAATAGTAGTATTGTTTTATAGTCCTGTCCGGTGTAGATCGTGGTGTAATATAATAGTAGTATTGTTTTATAGTCCTGTCCGGTGTAGATAGTGTTGTAATGTAATAGTAATATTGTTTTATAGTCCTGTCCGGTGTAGATAGTGTTGTAATGTAATGGTAGTATTGTTTTATAGTCCTGTCCGGTGTAGATCGTGGTGTAATATAATAGTAGTATTGTTTTATAGTCCTGTCCGGTGTAGATCGTGGTGTAATATAATAGTAGTATTGTTTTATAGTCCTGTCCGGTGTAGATCGTGGTGTAATATAATAGTAGTATTGTTTTATAGTCCTGTCCGGTGTAGATAGTGTTGTAATGTAATAGTAGTATTGTTTTATAGTCCTGTCCGGTGTAGATCGTGGTGTAATATAATAGTAGTATTGTTTTATAGTCCTGTCCGGTGTAGATCGTGGTGTAATATAATAGTAGTATTGTTTTATAGTCCTGTCCGGTGTAGATCGTGGTGTAATATAATAGTAGTATTGTTTTATAGTCCTGTCCGGTGTAGATAGTGTTGTAATGTAATAGTAATATTGTTTTATAGTCCCCCGGTGTAGATAGTGTTGTAATGTAATAGTAGTATTATTTTATAGTCCTGTCCGGTGTAGATAGTGTTGTAATATAATAGTAGTATTGTTTTATAGTCCTGTCCGGTGTAGACCGTGGTGTAATGTAATAGTAGTATTGTTTTATAGTCCTGTCCGGTGTAGATCGTGGTGTAATATAATAGTAGTATTGTTTTATAGTCCTGTCCGGTGTAGATAGTGTTGTAATGTAATAGTAGTATTGTTTTATAGTCCTGTCCGGTGTAGACCGTGGTGTAATGTAATAGTAGTATTGTTTTATAGTCCTGTCCGGTGTAGATAGTGTTGTAATGTAATAGTAGTATTGTTTTATAGTCCTGTCCGGTGTAGATAGTGTTGTAATGTAATAGTAGTATTGTTTTATAGTCCTGTCCGGTGTAGACCGTGGTGTAATGTAATAGTAGTATTGTTTTATAGTCCTGTCCGGTGTAGATCGTGGTGTAATATAATAGTAGTATTGTTTTATAGTCCTGTCCGGTGTAGATAGTGTTGTAATGTAATAGTAGTATTGTTTTATAGTCCTGTCCGGTGTAGATAGTGTTGTAATGTAATAGTAGTATTGTTTTATAGTCCTGTCCGGTGTAGATAGTGGTGTAATGTAATAGTAGTATTGTTTGATAGTCCTGTCCGGTGTAGATAGTGTTGTAATGTAATAGTAGTATTGTTTTATAGACCTGTCCGGTGTAGATAGTGTTGTAATGTAATAGTAGTATTGTTTGATAGTCCTGTCCGGTGTAGATAGTGTTGTAATGTAATAGTAATATTGTTTTATAGTCCTGTCCGGTGTAGATAGTGTTGTAATGTAATAGTAATATTGTTTTATAGTCCTGTCCGGTGTAGACCGTGGTGTAATGTAATAGTAGTATTGTTTGATAGTCCTGTCCGGTGTAGATAGTGTTGTAATGTAATAGTAATATTGTTTTATAGTCCTGTCCGGTGTAGATAGTGTTGTAATGTAATAGTAATATTGTTTTATAGTCCTGTCCGGTGTAGACCGTGGTGTAATGTAATAGTAGTATTGTTTGATAGTTTTGTCCGGTGTAGATAGTGTTGTAATGTAATAGTAGTATTGTTTGATAATCCTGTCCGGTGTAGATAGTGTTGTAATGTAATAGTAGTATTGTTTGATAGTCCTGTCCGGTGTAGATAGTGTTGTAATGTAATAGTAATATTGTTTTATAGTCCTGTCCGGTGTAGACCGTGGTGTAATGTAATAGTAGTATTGTTTGATAGTCCTGTCCGGTGTAGATAGTGTTGTAATGTAATAGTAATATTGTTTTATAGTCCTGTCCGGTGTAGATAGTGTTGTAATGTAATAGTAATATTTTTTTATAGTCCTGTCCGGTGTAGACCGTGGTGTAATGTAATAGTAGTATTGTTTTATAGTCCTGTCCGGTGTAGATAGTGTTGTAATGTAATAGTAATATTGTTTTATAGTCCTGTCCGGTGTAGACCGTGGTGTAATGTAATAGTAGTATTGTTTGATAATCCTGTCCGGTGTAGATAGTGTTGTAATGTAATAGTAGTATTGTTTGATAGTCCTGTCCGGTGTAGATAGTGTTGTAATGTAATAGTAGTATTGTTTTATAGTCCTGTCCGGTGTAGATAGTGTTGTAATGTAATAGTAATATTGTTTGATAGTCCTGTCCGGTGTAGACCGTGGTGTAATGTAATAGTAGTATTGTTTGATAGTCCTGTCCGGTGTAGATAGTGTTGTAATGTAATAGTAGTATTGTTTTATAGTCCTGTCCGGTGTAGATAGTGTTGTAATGTAATAGTAGTATTGTTTTATAGTCCTGTCCGGTGTAGATAGTGTTGTAATGTAATAGTAGTATTGTTTTATAGTCCTGTCCGGTGTAGATAGTGTTGTAATGTAATAGTAGTATTGTTTTATAGTCCTGTCCGGTGTAGATAGTGTTGTAATGTAATAGTAATATTCTTTTATAGACCTGTCCGGTGTAGATAGTGTTGTAATGTAATAGTAGTATTGTTTGATAGTCCTGTCCGGTGTAGATAGTGTTGTAATGTAATAGTAGTATTGTTTGATAGTCCTGTCCGGTGTAGATAGTGTTGTAATGTAATAGTAATATTGTTTTATAGTCCTGTCCGGTGTAGATAGTGTTGTAATGTAATAGTAGTATTGTTTTATAGTCCTGTCCGGTGTAGATAGTGTTGTAATGTAATAGTAATATTCTTTTATAGACCTGTCCGGTGTAGATAGTGTTGTAATGTAATAGTAGTATTGTTTGATAGTCCTGTCCGGTGTAGATAGTGTTGTAATGTAATAGTAGTATTGTTTGATAGTCCTGTCCGGTGTAGATAGTGTTGTAATGTAATAGTAGTATTGTTTTATAGTCCTGTCCGGTGTAGATAGTGTTGTAATATAATAGTAGTATTGTTTTATAGTCCTGTCCGGTGTAGATAGTGTTGTAATGTAATAGTAGTATTGTTTTATAGTCCCGTCCGGTGTAGATAGTGTTGTAATATAATAGTAGTATTGTTTTATAGTCCTGTCTGGTGTAGATAGTGTTGTAATGTAATAGTAGTATTGTTTTATAGTCCTGTCCGGTGTAGATAGTGTTGTAATATAATAGTAGTATTGTTTTATAGTCCTGTCCGGTGTAGATAGTGTTGTAATGTAATAGTAGTATTGTTTTATAGTCCTGTCCGGTGTAGATAGTGTTGTAATGTAATAGTAGTATTGTTTGATAGTCCTGTCTGGTGTAGATAGTGTTGTAATGTAATAGTAGTATTGTTTTATAGTCCTGTCCGGTGTAGATAGTGTTGTAATATAATAGTAGTATTGTTTTATAGTCCTGTCCGGTGTAGATAGTGTTGTAATGTAATAGTAGTATTGTTTGATAGTCCTGTCCGGTGTAGATAGTGTTGTAATGTAATAGTAGTATTGTTTGATAGTCCTGTCCGGTGTAGATAGTGTTGTAATGTAATAGTAGTATTGTTTTATAGTCCTGTCCGGTGTAGATAGTGTTGTAATATAATAGTAGTATTGTTTTATAGTCCTGTCCGGTGTAGATAGTGTTGTAATGTAATAGTAGTATTGTTTTATAGTCCTGTCCGGTGTAGATAGTGTTGTAATATAATAGTAGTATTGTTTTATAGTCCTGTCTGGTGTAGATAGTGTTGTAATGTAATAGTAGTATTGTTTTATAGTCCTGTCCGGTGTAGATAGTGTTGTAATATAATAGTAGTATTGTTTTATAGTCCTGTCCGGTGTAGATAGTGTTGTAATGTAATAGTAGTATTGTTTTATAGTCCTGTCCGGTGTAGATAGTGTTGTAATGTAATAGTAGTATTGTTTTATAGTCCTGTCCGGTGTAGATAGTGTTGTAATGTAATAGTAGTATTGTTTTATAGTCCTGTCCGGTGTAGATAGTGTTGTAATATAATAGTAGTATTGTTTTATAGTCCTGTCCGGTGTAGATAGTGTTGTAATGTAATAGTAGTATTGTTTTATAGTCCTGTCCGGTGTAGATAGTGTTGTAATGTAATAGTAGTATTGTTTGATAATCCTGTCCGGTGTAGATAGTGTTGTAATGTAATAGTAGTATTGTTTTATAGTCCTGTCCGGTGTAGACCGTGGTGTAATGTAATAGTAGTATTGTTTTATAGTCCTGTCCGGTGTAGATAGTGTTGTAATGTAATGGTTGTATTGTTTGATAGTCCTGTCCGGTGTAAATAGTGTTGTAATGTAATAGTAGTATTGTTTTATAGTCCTGTCTGGTGTAGATAGTGTTGTAATATAATAGTAGTATTGTTTGATAGTCCTGTCCGATGTAGATAGTGTTGTAATGTAATAGTAGTATTGTTTTATAGTCCTGTCCGGTGTAGATAGTGTTGTAATGTAATAGTAGTATTGTTTTATAGTCCTGTCCGATGTAGATAGTGTTGTAATATAATAGTAGTATTGTTTTATAGTCCTGTCCGGTGTAGATAGTGTTGTAATGTAATGGTAGTATTGTTTGATGGTCCTGTCCGGTGTAGATAGTGTTGCAATGTAATAGTAGTATTGTTTTATAGTCCTGTACGGTGTAGATAGAGTTGTAATGTAATAGTAATGTTGTTTCATAGTCCTGTACGGTGTAGATAGTGTTGCAATGTAATGAAAAGTGGGTTAAGGTGCTCGACTCGTAATCTGATGATCACGGGTTCGAATCCAGCTTGCACCAAACATGCTCACCTTTCAGCCGTGAGGGCGTTATAAGTGATGGTCAATCCCATTATTTGTTGGTAAAAGAGTACCCCAAGAGTTGGCGGTGGGGGGTGTTGACTAGCTGTGTTTCCTTTAATGTTACACTGCTACATTAGGGACAGCTAGCGGAATTTGTTTTCGTGTAGCTGTGCGCGAAATTTCAAAACAAACAATTGTCCAAGTTTTGTGGATCTGTTGTTTGTAGCCAGGTGTTTTTTTACCATTGTCCAATTTTTGTGGATTTATAGTGTGTAGCCAACTTCTCTTTACCATTGTCCAAGCTTTGTGGATTTGTGGTTTATAACGAAGTTGTTTTTATTATTGTCCACATTTTACGGATCTGTTGTTTGTGTCTATGTGCTCCTGACTATAGTTCAGGTTTAATGGACCTGTTGTTTGTATCCAAATATTCTTGACCGTTGTCTAAATTTATGGATCTTTGGTTTGGTGCCAAGTGCCTTTGACCGTTGTGCACGTGTTAAATGGTTTGTATGTCAGTTATCGTTGTCCAAATTTTACAGATCTGTATTACAAATACCATTCACTATTCATTACAGCCGTGTTTCTGTGGTATTCTACACCTGGCCTGATGTTCTTCAAATTTGTACAGAATCGAAGTTCTTACGTGACTTTTAACGCTCGTGGCAGACACAGCAGTTATAACACATTGTGCAGTTTTGTGCTTAATACCAAAAATCAAATTAAATTGTCTTAATTCAACATAACAACTATCGTGGTTAACTCAAAACATATCTTCAGTATTTTGAGAACATGACATCACTATGTCTAAATGCCTCACAACACAGAACATTATCGTGTATTCATCGAGATGTCCTGTATAGCACACACCAACGTTCAAACAAATGGATTAACCAGTTCTGTCCGTTTGGTTTTATAACGTACGTATTTTTGTGACGACATTGTCATGACAACAGAGATGACTCTGAAAATCTATTCATCACAATGAAGCTTATTCTAAAGACATTATTATGTCGCTGTTGATTGGTCTGATAAAATTGTCAAATTACTTAGATTTCCAGAGAATAACACGACAATAACGTGTTTTATGCACAAAAATATTTTATTTTGCGAGTACTTTGATTTCTCTAAAAATAAAAATTGACAGGATGAATTAGCGCTCTATAATTAATACTATTAATTAATAAATGGAGAGCCATTTGTAAAACACTTTCCAGAGCGTCAGTTACCAACATGTAGACTACAAGATTTTAACTAGCACCTCATGATTACTAGTGTTGGTTCATAGATGGAGCTACTTAAAACACGTTCCTGACCATCAGTAACTATATCCATAAACAACTAATACAACTTTTTAATTAAAACCTCCCAATTACTAGTATTAGTTCATAGATGACATTACGTGTGCTGCAAATTTCTGAGCGTTAGTTACCAACACATAAATTAACACTACTTATATAATAGGAGTTATTTTATCGTCAACTCAGGTACACAACTTATTTTATCGGCTACGCTTGAATGAATTTAAAGTGTAATCTGTGGTTGACCGTATTCTAACATTTATATAAACAATAATACCTGTTTTAAAATATAGACTTGAACACGTAACATCTTTGGTGGTGTGTCATTAAACTTCTGTAAAACTGTATTACAATCTTGAGCACGTGGTATGTTTTGTAAATTATATTTAATGAATTATGGGATATATAACTATCGTAGTACGTTAATAAATGCAAAGTTAGAGAGAGCGATCCAGATTTTGTACTATTCTTATCCTAGATATAATTGGTATTCTTCCCTAGAATAGCCCCATGTGGCTTTGCTCCAAAAATAAACAAACAAGAAATAGTCTGTCCCCTGGTGTTGAAATGACTTTTCTAGGTACAAAACGTTTCGTGTGATACGATTTGAACTAAGGCCCAATGTTAGCGTCACATGCCGTCTAGGAATATACGATTGTTACAGTTCCAACGAGAGACAAAAAAAAATATTTTTCTAGTTATGATTTTCATTATTTCCAGAGGTCAAGACTTATTTTTATTTATTTATGTAATAATTCATTTCTGCTTTCAGAAGTTTCTAGAGGAAAACGTAACCTTTGCGTCTATATTGCAAAATTTTATGACTTCGTTTGTTGAAGTATTTTGTGGCCCTCCAGTGACATAGCGGTATGTCTTCGGATTCTTACTGCTAGAAATTGGGTTTCGATACTCGTGGTGGGCAGTGTACAAATAGCTCATTGTGTAACATTATGCTTACTTCTGAACTAAACAATCAAAAGTATTTTGTGCGTGGCTACACAAGGGCTATTTGTGTTAATTTGTACCTCTCCTCAATTTTGAGCCTAAAGAATATAGGACCTATATCTATAAACGTTGTCTACGTATACATGGAACCTATGTCTATAACATTGTCTATGTATAGATGGAACCTGTGTCTATAAACATTGTCTACGTATTCATGGAACCTATGTCTATAAACATTGTCTATGTATATATGGAACCTATGTCTATAAACATTGTCTATGTATATATGGAACCTATGTCTATAAACATTGTCTACGTATACATGGAACCTATGTCTATAAACATTGTCTACGTATATACGGAACCTCTATCTATAAACATTGTCTATGTATACATGGAACCTATATCTATAAACATTGTCTACGTATACATGGAACCTATGTCTATAAACATTGTCTACGTATACATGGAACCTATGTCTATAAACATTGTCTACGTATACATGGAACCTATGTCTATAAACATTGTCTACGTATACATGGAACCTATGTCTATAAACATTGTCTACGTATACATGGAACCTATGTCTATGAACATTGTTTATGTATACATGGAACCTATGTCTATAAACATTGTCTACGTATATATGGAACCTATGTCTATAAACATTGTTTATGTATACATGGAACCTATGTCTATAAACATTGTCTACGTATACATGGAACCTATGTCTATAAACATTGTTTATGTATACATGGAACCTATGTCTATAAACATTGTCTACGTATACATGGAACCTATGTCTATAAACATTGTTTATGTATACATGAAACCTATGTCTATAAACATTGTCTACTTATACATGGAACCTATGTCTATAAACATTGTCTACGTATATATGGAACCTATGTCTATAAACATTGTCTACGTATATATGGAACCTATCTCTATAAACATTGTCTACGTATTCATGGAACCTATGTCTATAAACATTGTCTACGTATACATGGAACCTATGTCTATAAACATTGTCTAAATATACATGGAACCTATGTCTATAAACATTGTTTATGTATACATGGAACCTATGTCTATAAACATTGTCTACGTATACATGGAACCTATATCTATAAACATTGTCTATGTATACATGGAACCTATGTCTATAAACATTGTTTATGTATACATGGAACCTATGTCTATAAACATTGTCTACGTATACATGGAACCTATGTCTATAAACATTGTATACGTATATATGGAACCAATGTCTATAAACATTGTCTACGTATACATGGAACCTATGTCTATAAACATTGTCTATATATACATGGAACCTATGTCTATAAACATTGTTTATGTATACATGGAACCTATGTCTATAAACATTGTCTACGTATATATGGAACCTATGTCTATAAACATTGTTTATGTATACATGGAACCTATGTCTATAAACATTGTCTACGTATACATGGAACCTATGTCTATAAACATTGTTTATGTATACATGGAACCTATGTCTATAAACATTGTCTACGTATACATGGAACCTATGTCTATAAACATTGTTTATGTATACATGAAACCTATGTCTATAAACATTGTCTACTTATACATGGAACCTATGTCTATAAACATTGTCTACGTATATATGGAACCTATGTCTATAAACATTGTCTACGTATATATGGAACCTATCTCTATAAACATTGTCTATGTATACATGGAACCTATGTCTATAAACATTGTCTACGTATACATGGAACCTATGTCTATAAACATTGTCTACGTATACCTGGAACCTATGTCTATAAACATTGTCTACGTATACATGGAACCTATATCTATAAACATTGTCTACGTATATATGGAACCTATATCTATAAACATTGTCTATGTATACATGGAACCTATGTCTATAAACATTGTCTACGTATATATGGAACCTATGTCTATAAACATTGTCTATGTATACATGGAACCTATGTCTATAAACATTGTCTACGTATACATGGAACCTATGTCTATAAACATTGTCTATGTATACATGGAACCTATGTCTATAAACATTGTCTACGTATACATGGAACCTATGTCTATAAACATTGTCTATGTATACATGGAACCTATGTCTATAAACATTGTCTACGTATACATGGAACCTATGTCTATAAACATTGTCTATGTATACATGGAACCTATGTCTATAAACATTGTCTATGTATACATGGAACCTATGTCTATAAACATTGTCTATGTATACATGGAACTTATGTCTATAAACATTGTCTACGTATACATGGAACCTATGTCTATAAACATTGTCTATGTATACATGGAACCTATGTCTATAAACATTGTTACGTATACATTGTTACGTATACATGGAACCTATATCTATAAACATTGTCTATGTATACATGGAACCTGTGTCTATAAACATTGTCTACCTATACATAAAACCTATGTCTATAAACATTGTCTATGTATACATGGAACCTATGTCTATAAACATTGTCTATGTATACATGGAACCTATGTCTATAAACATTGTCTATGTATACATGGAACCTATGTCTATAAACATTGTTTATGTATACATGGAACCTATGTCTATAAACATTGTCTACGTATACATGGAACCTATGTCTATAAACATTGTCTACGTATATATGGAACCTATGTCTATAAACATTGTCTACGTATATATGGAACCTATCTCTATAAACATTGTCTATGTATACATGGAACCTATGTCTATAAACATTGTCTACGTATACATGGAACCTATGTCTATAAACATTGTCTACGTATACATGGAACCTATGTCTATAAACATTGTCTACGTTTATATGGAACCTATGTCTATAAACATTGTCTATGTATACATGGAACCGATCTCTATATACATACATACATACATATATGTATATATTATTGAAATTGATCAGATTAAATCACGTGGATTAATAATTGCTTTAAATTCTGTCGTTTGCTGACCTTACAGACATAATAGATACAAAGACGAGCCCCCAGTGGCACAGTGGTATATTTGCGGACTTACAACGTTGGAAACTGAATTTCGATACCCGTGTAGGGCGTAGCACAAATAGTCCTTTGTGTAGCTTTGTTTTTAAACACAAAACTAACATAAAGAAATGTGAGGAAAATAATGTTAAAAGTACATTGTATTCCAAAATATTTATCGACGCCATTTTCCCTCTTCAAGGAAACCCATAAACTCAGTTTGTTTGTTGTTCGGCACAAAGATATACAATGGGCTATCTGTGCTGTGCCCATCATGAATAATATCGAATTTCTAGCATTATGGGGGGCCATCAGTTGTATACGCCGATACAAAATTATGACGACAACACAGAGGAATGTTTATTGAACAAATAAAATGACAGCTGCTGTTTTTAAAATCGTTTCTGTGTATCCACTAGGATACCAGACATCGTGACGTAATCTTTTAAACCTACGTATGTGATTCGTTAAGCAAAATACCCGGACAAAGCAGCGAAAACAAATTATTGCTAATGAATAATCCAACTCTCGCTCTCGGTTGAAGCCGCGTGCTGGTCACACAAGAGCATGCGCAAAGGCTAGACGCTTGCAACCTGTTATTAATTGCTTGTACCTTGGCAACAGTTGCTATGACTGGGCCACTAACACTTGAAGATTCACGGAAGTGCCCTCTGACCTTAAATATACACTCAATTTTATTTTTTTTCAAAATTTTCTCGGAGTTGAAAAAGAAAGAAATCCTATGTGTGGTATGTGAATATTTTATTCTGTTGGCTTTAGAAAAACGCAGGTTCGAGAGAATTATTGACTATTCACGTTTGAAGGGTGGGACAGGTTAGTGCGCATGTCTTTATTTCTTGTTGGTTTTTGTTTTGTTTTTATGCACAAACTGTTGGTAACCCTGCGATATACGTTTAACCACAGACGTTTGTTGTTACATTTCTGGTTAACAGTTAAAGTGTAAATATTGAAACAGTATACGCTTTATATAATTAATTAAAAAAAAAAGCAAATATGTTAGTGGTGCATCCAAAGTTCTCTGTTTAATCAGTTCTCTGATTTGTTAACGTTTCTAGATAAATGTTTGGAAATGCTTTAGAGAGATTCTGAAATAAGACCACCAGGAAACGTGAAATTTATGAACTCTAAATGAAACAAGTATATATATTGTAATCTGTTTCCGCAGAGCTCTTAAGTTTTCTCTGTTCCACCCCACAACCCGTTTATTTAAAGGTTTAAAATTACAACACTTTTATAAGCAAGCTTTCTTTCTTTATCTCAGCCCCACCCCCCGTGTTCTTATACTCACTTTGTTTAACTAATTCGATTTTTCTTATAGCAGGTGGAATAGTGTGCTCTTTTTGTAGTCTTGTAGAGATGACACGAAAACAGTTAAGCCTAAATGGGCACACCCTTTACTCTGCGCAGACGAGAATAAAAAAACAAACTTTTACGTTCTTTTAATTGGTTTCCGGTATCTTATTCAGATATCTATAAATGTAGCATTTTAGGTTTACTGGTATTAAAGACAAACGACTACAGAGGCTGTTTGATATTTATTTATTTGTTGGTTTTCTTTCTGTTGTTTTTTTACAATGAAAAGGAAGGAAATACGCTACTTTAATGGACCTGTTCATCATTCGTGGTTCTGATTCGACCACTTAAACCGTTGCTTTCTGTTTTCTTCTCTTTCTAATAAAGTCCTGGTTTGTTCGTCTCGGGTTTTTGCGCAAACCTACACCTATAGGCTAGAGGTAAGCCAGCTAGACAAATTGTTTGGTTTGGTTAGCTTTGTATTTCGCGCAAAGCTAAACGAGGGCTATCTGCGCTAGCCGTCCTTAATTTATCAGTGTAAGACTAGAGGGCAGCTAGTTATCACCACCCACCGCCAACTCTTGGACTACTCCTTCACCAACGAATAGTGGGATTGACCATAACATTATAACACCTCCACGGCTGAAAGGGCGAGCATGTTTGGTGTGACGGGGATTCGAACCCGCGACCTTCGGATTACGAGTCGAGTGCCTTAACTACCTGGCCATGCCGTGTCATAGACAAATAGCACCAACCGGCAACTCTTGGGTTACTACAATAGCCTAATTTTGTATGAATTTGCTTCGTGGTAGTTTATTTTTAAAAATGTTTGATCTCCAACATCATACCAACAGGAAGGTGTCTTTAAAACTAAAACTAAGTCGGATAAATAAGTAAATAAGTTCACGAATCACAAATGTTGTTTTTTTCTCCTATGGATTCTTAAATGCGTGGTTGGTTATTAAGCACAAGGCACGTACAGTAAGCATTTTACAAAGTAATGGGTCCCGGGTTCGAATCTCCGTCACACCAAACGTGCCCACCATTTCAGCCGTGGGAGCATTATAAAGTTACGGTCAATCCCACTATTCCTTGACAAAAGAGTAGCCCAAAAGTTGGCGGTGGGTAGTGACGACTAGCTGCCTTCCCTCTAGTCTTACACTGCTAAATTAGGGATGGCTAGCGCAGATAGCCCTCGTGTAGCTTTGTGCGAAATTCAAAAAACAAACAAACAAAATAATGAGTGGTTACGAGCTAATAAAGTACGTGCAATAAACCGTTTATATATATATACATGAACGACTGGCTATGAAACCGTTTATATATATACATGAACGACTGGCTATAAACTGGTATCTCTTATAGTCGATTTGGTGGAGTACAATTTATGTTTACTGTTTGTTTGCTCATAGTTTTAATTCATTCAGTATCTATCAAACTTCAGTATTAAAACTTAAAGTCATTTACTAATTTTAGGCTTAGATTAGTAAACATTTCATATGTTCTTTAACACCAATATTTCGATATATCTCTTCGTCACGAACTAAGGTAATAGAATTGTGTGAAAAATATATTAATGTAGAATTATTTATGAATAGCATTAGAAAGTATTTAACTGAGTGACGTTATTGTGATGTGTCTCATTTCATACAAATTATATTATAGTTTGTAGTCGAAGAACGAAGGGGAAACATAGAATAATTTTACTTATAAAGTTCAAAATAATTTCTTTTATAAATACAGATGTTCATATTACGTGTGTTATTTTAGAGTTCAATTACGTTTTCATTTCTTAGCTACCACTTAAAAAACGTAATTTTACTTGATTTGTTTTTCTTTTGTTTAATGCAATAATTGATAAATCAATAGAGCACAATAACCTTCCGAAAGCCACTCGAAGATTTGTAGTCGTTTCATTGCCACTAGATGGCAGTAAATATCAGAGATAACGATTTTTATATATGTAAGAACGTCAGGATAAAATTCCTAATCACACTTAGATTTCGCTATGAGTTCTGTGGAAACATTTCGGAATGTTTGATACTTCTGGTTTGTCTAGAAACACCACTGTTGTACGTTTTGGTTTTTGGAAAGGTACTATTCTGGGAAGAAAACAAATGTTGAATAACCAGTTTGAGAACATAAACATAGATTTTGTTCTTTTGCTGTGAAAGATATGTATGCTATTGAAGTTAATTTCTGATGGTTATATGATAACATTATATTATCCTGAAAAGAAAAGTAAGAAAACATAGAAAGGTTTCAGAGTTAGCTCTGAAAAATTATCTCCTTAACTAATAACGAATTTTAGTTTTGTATGGAAAGGTTTTAGGGTTAACCCTGACAAATTTTAGTCTTGAATGGAAAGTTTTCAGAGTTAGCTCTGACAAGTTTTAGTCTTGAATGGAAAGGTTTCAGGGTTATCTCTGACAAAGTTTAGTCTTGAATGGAAAGTTTTCAGGGTTAACTCTGACAAAGTTTAGTCTTGAATGAAAAGGTATCAGGGTTAGCTCTGACAAAGTTTAGTCTTGAATGGAAAGGTTTCAGGGTTAGCTCTGATAAAGTTTAGTTTTGAATGGAAAGTTTTTAGGGTTAGCTCTGACAAAGTTTAGTTTTGAATGGAAAGTTTTTAGGGTTAGCTCTGACAAAGTTTAGTCTTGAATGGAAAGTTTTCAGAGTTAGCTTTGACAAATTTTAGTCTTGAATGGAAAGGTTTTAGGGTTAGCTCTGACAAAGTTTAGTCTTGAATGGAAAGTTTTCAGGGTTAGCTCTGACAAAGTTTAGTCTTGAATGAAAAGGTGTCAGGGTTAGCTCTGACAAATTTTAGTCTTGAATGGAACGATTTTAGGGTTAGCTCTGACAAAGTTTAGTCTTGAATGGAACGTTTTTAGGGTTAGCTCTGACAAAGTTTAGTCTTGAATGGAAAGTTTTTAGGGTTAGCTCTGGCCTTTCGTCGATAAAGAATATTTTAACGGGATAATTTCTTCCTTGCTATTCAATATTTCACCCGTCAAGATTCTAAATCCAAAGATGCTGGCGATTCTTAAAAGAACACGGAAATAACTGAATGAAAGAGAACGTCATGTTCGAGAAATGAATGTCTGACTTTCTTTCTATAATTTACAACGCATCTAAGCATACACAGATGAATCTAAAGAAGACAAGGCTGAAGTTTACTAACAGGCATGTGGTCCTCACAGAAACAACCACTTAAGTTAAGTGGACACACAAGGAACTATAAATGGACATACAAATAACCAAATTCGTTTTTAAACGTATCTGTTCATATATGACATTTTCATATTATATATATATATATCTGTCGTATGATATTACATCTTTAGACTGAATGGTGTGTGTTTTATTAGGTACTTGGGTTATACAACACTGCACTTTTAGATAAAATGGTATATATTTCTATACCATGACCAATATCGAAACTGTTATATTGAATACAAGCTGGGGTATCATTTCTGTAATACCTTAAATAAATGTTATTATAAATAACACTAAAATCCTAACTTTTACATAATTTATTTATAACATAAACTATTATTAAAACATTCATTATTACTTCAGTCCGTATATACGTAAAACATGGTATGCGCTGTGTGATGTTAAAGGTAACATTGTAGGAAGAGGTAGCTGATAAGTTAGTGGCGCTAGAAGACCTTTCTGTTACCTGTTTTCAACAACCAGTTCTTAATGTCCTTCTACACTGTTTTCCACTCGATTAATTAATTGGCGATTATTGGCCGCAGAAGTTCCTTATGAGATAAAATTGTAAGGTCACGCACGGGTCAAAGTTAGGAAGTGGGTGTAACTTAGGTAACGGCTCTTCGTATTACTCGTATCGTGGCTATTGGAGTAGAAACTCCAGACGAGTTTATGTATTATTGTAATAGTGGCAACCAGTTTTTTCCATTGAAATCCTCTATTAGGAGTGATAACACACTATCTCCGACGTATGAAACATTTCAGTGTCTTCCCCCTCACACTGTGTGGTTTGTTTGTTTTTTTGAATTTCGCACAAAGCTACAAGGGCTATCTGCGCTAGCCGTCCATAATTTAGTAGTGTCAGACTAGAGGGAAGGCAGCTAGTCATCACCGCTCACAGCCAACTCTTAGGCTACTCTTTTACCAACTAATAGTGAGATTGACAATCACTTATAATGCCCCAACGGCTGAAAGGGTGAGCATGTTTGGTGTGATGGGGACTCAAACCCTCGACTTTCGAACTACGAGCTGAATGTCTTGACCACCTGGCCATGCCGGGGCCTCACTGTGTGTATGTTGTGTAATATATATATATATATACGTATATGAAGGTAGTTAAAGTTAACTTATGTCAAACATAATAAAGGTGTAATAACAAGGCATGTGACCGGGAACTCACAACATCCAAATTCTGTAACCTGGGGCTCACAACCAAGTTCTGATCCCACAAAGTTTGGTTGAGACTGGCTCAGCGACTTAGGAGTAGTTAGATAACGGACGGATAAACAAACAGGTGTTGGTTTACACATATATTAGGTGTCATACATATCTTTAGGTACAACTGTGTAAAAAAACAGGAATTTCATCATTAGTTGGCCTCTCGTATAAGTATCTCCTTTAAATGTTAGCCTCGAGGGTAAGAAGCTTCGTTGCTTCAGATCAGAGCCGAGCAACGTTCAACGCTTCAGTGTTTCGGTTCAGAGTTTATTGATGTTTGAACTTCATATATCCAGAACTACTCTACAGAGAGATTGAGTTTCGTATGATTTCTGCTGTACCTACATATCTCAGTTTTGAAAGTTCAGACGCGGCCTAGAGATTAGTGTGCCTGAGCAGTGAACACGACGTTTCAGGGTACGCGTTTCTTTTCAGAATAGAAACATTCCACAACTTGGGATAGTGACGTAAGAATTTAAAATAAGGAAACTTAAGAGTTGGAGACCGATGTGTCGACTAGCTTGTGTAGTTTTGTGCAAAAATAATCAAACAAAGAAACATAAACTACTGTTAAAAACAATTCAGTGACAAATTCAGATACTGGATTTATTGAAATTATTACATATTTCGTTTTACATTAATTGTAACTGGTTGTCGCTAAAGTAACTACAACTTCTGCAAGACGTATGTTAAGAAAACGTTACATCAGTAAATGATCTTTCTTCAGCGCCCCCTAACGTCACAACTGCTTCGGACTTATACTGATAGAAACCAGATTTCGATACCTCCATTTGGCAGACCACTGATATCCGTTTACGTAGAATTGTGCTTATCTATAAAACAAACACAATGAAAGAAAGATGTAAGGAAACATGTATATAAATAACTAACTGTAGACTTCCGCGAAAGAAAGAAACACCAGGATCTCCTGCAGTGAAGTTTCAACAAGATGGGTATTCTTTGTTTTGTGCACCAAAAACAATTTTATGTGTAGCAGAGTAAACTAAGATATATGTGAATCCCTGTATAAAAATTACATTTATATAGATATTCAACAATATACAGCTGTATAAAACTACGTTTATATAGATATTCAACAATATACAGCTGTATAAAGCTACGTTTATATAGATATTGAACAATATACAGCTGTATAAAACTACGTTTATATAGATCTTCAACAATATACAGCTGTATAAAACTACGTTTATATAGATATTCAACAATATACAGCTGTATAAAACTACGTTTATATAGATCTTCAACAATATATAGCTGTATAAAACTACGTTTGTATAGATCTTCAACAATATACAGCTGTATAAAACTACGTTTGTATACATATTCAACAATATCTTTATATAATTCTTCACTCTCAAACCACTTGAAATATATTTTCTTTTTATCGCCTTAATTACAATATAAAATTCTCTGTTTATATACTGTTTATGAATCGCAGTTGAAAAGTAACCTTACATCTTGTAAGGTTGATCACACTCCGAGCTTCAGGTTTCTGAAGCACCTTACATCTTGTAAGGTTGATGACGCTCCTAGCTTCAGGTTTCTGAAGTACCTTACATCTTGTAAGGTTGATCACACTCCTAGCTTCAGGTTTCTGAAGTACCTTACATCTTGTAAGGTTGATCACATTCCTAGCTTCAGGTTTCTGAAGTACCTTACATCTTCTAAGGTTAATCACACTCCGAGTTTCAGGTTTCTGAAACTATTCAGAAATACCACTATTCGTTGGTAAAAGAGTAGTTCAAGAGTTGGCGGTGGGTGGTGATGACTAGTTGCCTTCCCTCTAGTCTTACTCTGCTAAATTGTGGACGGTTAGAGCAGATAGCCCTCGAGTAGCTTTGTGCGAAATTCAAAACAGACAAACAGGGTTAAAATGTTTGGTTTCGCTCAATCCTTCTAACTTGAAACTATCCGAGGTCAACGCCAGGGTATTTTATTCAATAGGTTTAACGCCTCAGTCTATAAATATAACTGCTAATAATATATAATTGAATTAACAATAATGTAGATAAAACAAAAACTCTTTCTTGTGTTTTGTTAATTTTGAAACATACTACATTCACTGCGTGATGAGTCAAACATTGAACTTTCGTGTTTCACGAGTAATTACTAGAAAATTGTCAATAAACTTGAACGTACGATTTTCCGCTTCTGACCAGAGAAATTCTGTGTCCTAGTTACTGACAGTCTCGCGCTCGCCGATTGTGCCTCTTCCATTATCGTCTTTCTTTCCAACTTGTGCTGGCCGATTCTATTTTTTCCTCACGCAATCTCACAAATTATACGAGAAGTTTCGAGAAGTGCTATAACACTAGCTGGGAGATTTTCCTAACACCTGCCAACTCCTACCATTGGAGTGTAGCTACTTCTGCAAGTTTGACTCCTTACTTAGTAAACTAGAACTACAAGTGCAATCAATAGTCCTAGTTTAGTGGAACCACTTTCTCCAAAGGAAGAAACTAGAAGAACGTAACCTTATAATCCAATGGAAACATCTAATGTAATGGAAACTCGTAGTAGAAAAGGAATTTGTTTATTTTCATTTATAAATTAATATTAAAGAGAATCAATCACTATTAATGTTCCATTCATGATTATTTTAATTTGATAAATAGGACAAAATAATCGTTATTTCTAGCATAAAACCCATGCTATGAACTTTATTTCAGTATTGAACAAATGTCACACAAAAGACAAACAGATATCAAGTAAGAGGTGTCGATGGCAAAATACTTGAAATGGGTGGTAGTTTATATGACCCTTCATATTAAATGGGTGGTAGTTTATATGACCCTTCATATTAAATGGGTGAAAGTTCTGTACAGGTTATTTTCTATTGGTCCTGCGATAGGGGATTTTAATGAAAAGATAAATCTCGTTGTATGATAAATCCCCACGTACGATACGGAAGGTCTCATCGGTTGTGACGTACGGTGGAAAATATATTTGTGGAGCTTGCACTATAGATATAAATAGTGAACTAGAAATTAAATACACAATCGAAAATATAGATTATTTCATAATATCAGGTCCAGGTACTGGTTTTATATCACAGTAAACTATATTCTATAAACACGTGTTTCTTAAACTAACTGTAGGGAATGTTTGTTTTTATATCACAGTAAACTATATTCTATAAACATGTGTTTCTTAAACTAACTATAAGGAATGTTTGTTTTATATCACAGTAAACTATATTCTATAAACACGTGTTTCTTAAACTAACTGTAAGGAATGTTTGTTTTTATATCACAATAAACTATATTCTATAAACACGTGTTTCTTAAACTAACTGTAGGGAATGTTTGTTTTTATATCACAGTAAACTATATTCTATAAACATGTGTTTCTTAAACTAACTATAAGGAATGTTTGTTTTTATATCACAGTAAACTATATTCTATAAACACGTGTTTCTTAAACTAACTGTAAGGAATGTTTGTTTTTATATCACAATAAACTATATTCTATAAACACGTGTTTCTTAAACTAACTGTAAGGAATGTTTGTTTTTATATCACAATAAACTATATTCTATAAACACGTGTTTCTTAAACTAACTGTAGGGAATGTTTGTTTTTATATCACAGTAAACTATATTCTATAAACACGTGTTTCTTAAACTAACTGTAGGGAATGTTTGTTTTTATATCACAATAAACAATATTCTATAAACACGTGTTTCTTAAACTAACTGTAGGGAATGTTTGTTTTTATATCACAGTAAACTATATTCTATAAACACGTGTTTCTTAAACTAACTGTAGGGAATGTTTGTTTTTATATCACAGTAAACTATATTCTATAAACACGTGTTTCTTAAACTAACTGTAGGGAATGTTTGTTTTTATATCACAGTAAACTATATTCTATAAACACGTGTTTCTTAAACTAACTGTAGGGAATGTTTGTTTTTATATCACAGTAAACAATATTCTATAAACACGTGTTTCTTAAACTAACTGTAAGGAATGTTTGTTTTTATATCACAATAAACTATATTCTATAAACACGTGTTTCTTAAACTAACTGTAGGGAATGTTTGTTTTTATATGACAGTAAACTATATTTTATAAACACGTGTTTCTTAAACTAACTGTAGGGAATGTTTGTTTTTATATCACAGTAAACTATATTCTATAAACACGTGTTTCTTAAACTAACTGTAGGGAATGTTTGTTTTTATATCACAGTAAACTATATTCTATAAACATGTGTTTCTTAAACTAACTGTAAGGAATGTTTGTTTTTATATCACAATAAACTATATTCTATAAACACGTGTTTCTTAAACTAACTGTAAGGAATGTTTGTTTTTATATCACAATAAACTATATTCTATAAACACGTGTTTCTTAAACTAACTGTAGGGAATGTTTGTTTTTATATCACAGTAAACTATATTCTATAAACACGTGTTTCTTAAACTAACTGTAGGGAATGTTTGTTTTTATATCACAATAAACAATATTCTATAAACACGTGTTTCTTAAACTTACTGTAAGGAATGTTTGTTTTTATATCACAGTAAACAATATTTTATAAACACGTGTTTTTTAAACTAACTGTTGTGAATGTTTGTTTTTATATCACAGTAAACTATATTCTATAAACACGTGTTTCTTAAACTAACTATAAGGAATGTTTGTTTTTATATCACAGTAAACAATATTCTATAAACACGTGTTTCTTAAACTAACTGTAAGGAATGTTAGTTTTTATATCACAGTAAACAATATTCTATAAACACGTGTCTTTTAAACTAACTGTAGTGAATGTTTGGTTTTTATATCACAATAAACAATATTCTATAAACACGTGTTTCTTAAACTAACTATAAGGAATGTTTGTTTTTATATCACAGTAAACAATATTCTATAAACACGTGTTTCTTAAACTAACTGTAAGGAATGTTTGTTTTTATATCACAGTAAACAATATTCTATAAACACGTGTCTTTTAAACTAACTGTTGTGAATGTTTGTTTTTATATCACAGTAAACAATATTCTATAAACACGTGTTTCTTAAACTAACTGTAAGGAATGTTTGGTTTTTATATCACAGTAAACAATATTCAATAAACACGTGTTTCTTAAACTAACTGTAGTGAATGTTTGTTTTTATATCACAGTAAACAATATTCTATAAACACGTGTTTCTTTACCTCTGTTGTATGTTACATCTCTTGTTATTATCTCTAGTAAACTCTTTATTTAGCTCTGTTTTACTTATTGGTTGGATGTATTTATTGGACCACTTCTGTTGCTAACCATTGTTACGAACTATTGTAGTTTGTAACATGCAATCAGTAAGCACAGAAAATTAAGAGCTAGTGAACATTAAAGAGGTTCTTAAAGTGGCTGCAAGACGTTATAACGTGCAATAAGTTGTCGGTGAAGCTTACTGGGTTAAATAAATATATTTTATGAAGAGACCAGAACAAAGATTTCAGTTGATCAATATAATAAAATATGTATGGAATGACAAAAAAATATCTTAAAAGTAGATGGCGCTTCCTCACATTTCCAGCCCGTGTCAAAAGTTGTTATTTTTCCCCTATATTATAAATGATATAATATTTTTGTTTGAGAATATCCAGACAATATATAGAATCGTCCTTCTGTCTGAATCGTTACGACTACCATAGGTAATATTATTATACACATTTGTTCTATACAATTAGTATTGTCATACATGATTAAGCAATTTCTAGATTTAATATCATGATATATAAATAACCATATTTATTCCTTGTTATGTTATTGTCTCTGGCTCGTAAGTGTTTAGTCATGTTTTAGGGTCTTGTAGTACGTTCGATCCCTCCGATGAAACGTCTTCGTTTTTCATTGGACGAACACATTATTGTTACGTCACATGCAGGAAGTGAGTTCTGTTGGTTCGTGTCGTTCAATTCCCGGGTTTGTTGTATCGGCGACGTACATGTTGTTTGTTATTTGAGTCGTGATAAATGGAGTGAATGTTACTGTTTATTGTTCACTTCTCTGTTTCGATAAAAACTAGCGCTCAAAGCTCTGGTGTGTAATTCGAAAAACATTACGAATATTAATAATGTAGAGATTTTTCACACTCTTACGAAAAATGGGGCCTAATAGGCCCCAGAGCAATTTGAAAGGTTATTAATATTAGGCTAATAATTTTGTATTTAAATGAAATTGCCATTTAAATCCATTAATGAATGGATTAACGAGATTCCCACTGTCCCTATCTACTATCTAGCGAAACCACAGCCAGGGGAACGGGCTTGGAGAAATCAGGACTAGAAACGTCTTTTCGTAGGAGTGTTGATAAGACTCACTCGTCGCTGGCGATTTAGCGGTAAACTTAAGGGCGGACTTGAAAGTGTGAGGCTAGCGGTACATTAAAGTAGTTACGAATTATAAAACTGTGTGAGTCTCGTGATGTCGAGAAAACATGTTTGAATTATGTAAAAATACAACTCAAATACTAAATAAAGAAATAAACATAAACACACGCAAAATTAAAGAAGCCTTATTTATACAACAACTTAAACCCAAAATAAACCAATACAAAGGAACGCCTATATTAAAATAATATAATAAATAATAACAATAAAATGAATAATATAAAATTATATATTCAAACATCTAAGTACGCCCTCTACATTCCGACACTCAGTTACATATCCTTTTTCAAACATGTGGTGAGCTTCCGGTCAGTTACCTCTTCCTTTCTTTGTGAACCTGACGATGACCGAAGAAGATGGAAACGTTATTCGCTCCTCTACGTAAGATATTTTCTCAACCCAAACGAGCCGTTTTTACACACACGTGTGAGTCTAGAATCGATAAGATAAAAAATCGAAGCTGTTAATTGACAGAGATCTACATATGTGTGTTTGTCCGCTTATAACAGGCGAAATACTTGAACGGTTGTCACCGAACATGATATGCACCCTTAGAGAGTAACGTAAGAGGATGGACCTTTGAAACTGACCCCAATGTCTTCCTTCTGCGTTGAACGATTGTTTCAGGTAACACAAATTGTAAGGTAAAGTTTGGTGGTATAAGTGTTAGAGATATTCTCAAATCTGTATCACCAGGTACCACACATCTGTATCACCAGATATCATATATCTGTATCACCAGATATCATACATCTGTATCACCAGGTACCACACATCTGTATCACCAGATATCATACATCTGTATCACCAGGTACCACACATCTGTATCACCAGATATCATACATCTGTATCACCAGATATCATACATCTGTATCACCAGGTACCACACATCTGTATCACCAGGTACCACACATCTGTATCACCAGGTACCACACATCTGTATCACACTTTGATACCTTCACCCAGACACATTCAAGAAGTGGCACTGATGTTGTACTAAATCACACGTGACCCCGAACCCTTACCCTGAACCCTTACTTAACGTGATATATAAAAACATCTCACTTCAAACCATAATTCTAAGTGATGTACCCAAACACCCGTCCGGCATGGTCAGCTGGTTAAGGCACTCGATTCATCATCTGGAAGTCGTGGGTTCGAGTACCCGTCACACCAAAAATTTTTGCCATTTCAGCCATGGTGACGTTATAAAGTTACAGTCAATCCCACTATTCGTTGGTAAGAGTAACCCAAGAGTTGGCGGTGGGTGGTGATGACCAGCTTCCTTCCTTCCAGTCTTACACTGCTAAATGAGGGCCGGCTAGCAAAGATAGCCCTGTGTAGCTTTGCACAAAATACAAAAACACATCAAACCACAACTCCACGTGATGTACAAAAAGACAAACACCTCCATCATTCACAAACGTTTATAACTAATTCGCTAACCATATTTGAAGTTACTTCGTACATATAAGTTTGTAGTAATATCTTACAGTGGAGTTAACCATTTTATTTTGGTTCCAATCTTCGTCGAAATCTAACGTTGCGTTTTACAAAGTTTCTAATGTCATATAAGTTACCGTTACAGCTGTTTTATGTCTTTGTCCTAATCTTTGTTTACATATTAGTTGCCATACTAGCTGTTTTATGTCTTTGCCCTAACTCTAATTTACATATAAGTTACCGTTGTAGCTGTTTTATCTCTTACCCCTAACCCTAATTTACATATAAGTTATCGTTCTAGCTGTTTAATGTATTTGCCCAAGTTTTTTTTACATATAAGTTGCCGTACTAGCTGTTTTATGTCTTTATCTTAACCCTAATTTACTTATAAGTTACCGTTCTAGTTGTTTTATGTCTTTCCCCTAACCCTAATTTATATATAAGTTACCGTTCTAGTTGTTTTATGTCTTTCCCCTAACCCTAATTTATATATAAGTTACCGGTCTAGCTGTTTTATGTCTTTGCCCTAATCTTTGTTCACATATAAGTTGTTGTACTAGCTGTTTTATATCTTTGCTCTAACCCTAATTTACATATAAGGTACCGTAATAGCTGTTTTATGTCTTTGCCCTAATCTTTGTTAACATATAAGTTGCCGTACTAGCTGTTTTATATTTTTGCCTAACCCTAATTTACATATTAGTTGTCATACTAGCTGGTTTATGTCTTTCCCCTAACCCTAATTTATATATAAGTTACCGTTCTAGCTGTTTTATGTCTTTGCCCTAATCTTTGTTTACATATAAGTTGCCGTACTAGCTGTTTATATCTTTGCCCTAACCCTAATTTACATATAAGTTACCGTACTAGTTTTGACCCAGTCTTCTACAATAATAAAATCGTGGTTCGATTCCACGTGATGAACATAGAAGAACAAACAAGTAAACAATACTGGTGTATATTGTTATTGATAGACGATTCTTTGTGTCACAATCTAGCAGATAGAACACATTCAATGTTCAATGGAAATATGACTCAGGTTTCATTCATTTGTTTCCTTGGTATTTGTATTTCGATTGGTTTCTTCTCTGCTTATGAAATTCATATCAACCAATAATGATCTCTGATTCCTAACCTTTACTCGTTGCAAATGAATATTCATTAAAACCTACCACAAGGATCTTTGGAAACGAACCAACAGATAACAAATTTATGAGCTGTTTAGTCAAAACAAAATCGTTTTCATAAAAATGTGTTTTAGTCTTCACGCCACCTAAGCGGTTTTATCCACTGCGGTTCTTTCTCAAAAATTTAAAAGCCAGATATAGAAGCTAGATCAATAAGTACATGCTGAACCATTTTGGTTTAACACAACAACAACGGTGAAAAAAAAAAATTAATAGAAGTGTTGTTCCTTCTCTTTCAGACAGAGGGCGTTGACGGCAATAGCTAGTGAAGGCGCCCCGGTGTCTTCCACGTTCAGCGACTATGGAGGTTCAGCGGGCCACGGGAGAGTACTGAAAACAATGCCACGGAAGAGAGGCACTCACCACTACCCAGGGGGGAAGGCCCCCTCTTCCTTGTTTATACTGAAGGAAGATAACATAATAAGGAGATACACAAGGTTTATTATCGAGTGGCCATATCCTTTACTGGTGAATTCGGTTATAGAATTATCGATGAATACTAAACTCTGCTGGACCGACCGTCTCTACTAAGTACCCCATACCGTTCCAGAGATCTTTACTGGTATTGAACTACGTTTCAATGCCTTCTTTCATTGTCACTTTTAAACCTACAAAGTTGGTTATTTTTATTTATTCTTAAAGTATGTTTACGGTGTTTGTCTGGAGGTGGTTGGTAAGTCAACTGTTTATATTTATTAAAGTTTTACATTTGTTGTAAATGTAATATACATGTATATATTTACAGAAACTTAATACTGATAAATTTAAGTAAACAAAATGAAAAGGAAGGCCTGCGTTAAAAAGAGAAAATCCAAATCTCTGACTAATTATATTACTTTGTTATAGCCTGCTCTTAAGTTTCGTTAATTGGTTCGTGTTTAAACTGAAATGAGTGGATAATTATTAATATTTAACATGTGGATAAAACAACGTCTTTGCAACGCTCCAACACTTACCATAACTGATTTTCACTTCACAGAGTAAGGTCTCTGTTAATATGGGAGTTGTATGCGATTGTTTCTCGTTAGATCTGTTTACTAGCTACTAGGTATAGAACTGTAGCCCGATGTCTGAATACATTTTGAAGAATTAGAAGTTTCGAAACCACATAAATCAGCTTGTAATGTCTTATTTCTTACGGTGATTTCGTTTGTGGCTTAATTCTAAAATAATGTAATGCTGTGCGTATTGGATATAATACACGTTAATAACTCACGAGCAGGATTTGTTGAGTAACGTGGATCTCATGTTGTAACAACGAGATATAATTTAGACACTTGGGTTCCTAACTCGATCGTGCGTTGTACGTGTTATGCTTCTGACTCTGAGCGTTGCAACCAAAGGTACTACCACTTGTGAACGTTGCAGGAGGGGTACTACCACTTTTGAACGTTGCAGGAGGGGTACTACCGCCTGTGAACGTTGCAGGAAGGGTACTACCACTTGTGAATGTTACAGGAGGGGTACTACCACTTGTGAACGTTGCAGGAGGGGCTACCACTTGTGAACGTTGCAGGGGTACTATCACTTGTGAATGTTACAGGAGGGGTAATACCACTTGTGAATGTTACAGGAAGGGTACTGCCACTTGTGAATGTTACAGGAAGGGTACTACCGCTTGTGAACGTTGCAGGAGGGGTACTACCGCTTGTGAAAGTTGCAGGAAGAATACTACCGCCTGTGAACGTTGCACGAAGGGTACCACCACTGTGAATGTTACAGGAGGGGCACCACCACCTGTGAACGTTGCAGGAGGGGTACTATCACTTGTGAATGTTACAGAAGGGATAATACCACTTGTGAATGTTACAGGAAGGGTACTACCACTTGTGAATGTTACGGGAGGGGTACTGCCACTTGTGAATGTTACAGGAAGGGTACTGCCATTTGTGAACGTTGCAGGAGGGGTACTACCGCTTGTGAAAGTTGCAGGAAGGATACTACCACTTGTGAATGTTACGGGAGTGGTATTGCCACTTGTGAATGTTACAGGAAGGGTACTACCACTTGTGAACGTTGTAGGAGGGGTACTACCACTTGTGAATGTTACAGGAGGGGTACTACCACTTGTGAATTTTACAGGAGGGGTACTACCACTTGTGAACGTTGCAGAAGGGGTACTACCACTTGTGAATGTTACAGAAGGGGTACTACTACTTGTGAACGTTGCAGGAGAGGTACTACCACTTGTGAATGTTACAGGAGGGGTACTACCACTTGTGAATGTTACAGGAGGGGTACTACCACTTGTGAACGTTGCAGAAGGGGTACTACCACTTGTGAATGTTACAGGAGGGGTACTACCACTTGTGACGTTGCAGGAAGGGTACTACCACGTGTGAATGTTATAGGACGGGTACTACCACTTGTGAACGTTGCAGGAGGGGTACTACCACGTGTGAATGTTACAGGAGGGGTACCTACGTGTGAATGTTACAGGAGGGGTACTACCACGTGTGAATGTTACAGGAGGGGTACTACCACGTGTGAATGTTACAGGAAGGGTACTACCACATGTGAATGTTACAGAAAATATTCTGGCAATTATGAACGTTCAAGAAGTAATGTACTTTTCCTGTTATTGTAGTCTTATAACGTAACGTAATAACGGTGAATAAAAACACGCGTTTTTCTTTTTTAATTTAATATTCATGTGAAATCATTGACAAGACTTTATACAGTACATCAGAAGGTTGATTAAAACATATAGTACATCAGAAGGTTTATTAAAACATATAGTACGTCAGAAGGTTTATTAAAACATATTGTACATCAGAAGGTTTATTAAAACATATTGTACGTCAGAAGGTTTATTAAAACATATAGTACATCAGAAGGTTGATTAAAACATGTAGTACATCAGAAGGTTTATTAAAACATACAGTACATCAGAAGGTTTATTAAAACATATAGTACATCAGAAGGTTTATTAAAACATATAGTACGTCAGAAGGTTTATTAAAACATATAGTACATCAGAAGGTTTATTAAAACATATAGTACGTCAGAAGGTTTATTAAAACATATTGTACATCAGAAGGTTTATTAAAACATATAGTACATCAGAAGGTTTATTAAAACATACAGTACATCAGAAGGTTTATTAAAACATATAGTACGTCAGAAGGTTTATTAAAACATATTGTACATCAGAAGGTTTATTAAAACATATAGTACATCAGAAGGTTTATTAAAACATATAGTACATCAGAAGGTTTATTAAAACATATTGTACATCAGAAGGTTTATTAAAACATACAGTACATCAGAAGGTTTATTAAAACATACAGTACATCAGAAGGTTTATTAAAACATACAGTACATCAGAAGGTTTATTAAAACATATAGTACGTCAGAAGGTTTATTAAAACATATAGTACATCAGAAGGTTTATTAAAACATATAGTACATCAAAAGGTTTATTAAAACATATAGTACATCAGAAGGTTTATTAAAACATATTGTACATCAGAAGGTTTATTTAAACATATGGTACATCAGAAAGTTCTCCCAGTTTAATAAAGCACGTGGTAAAAAAAATTAATGTCAAATTCCTTCCCAGACAGGAATAACAACGTTAGTTAGTGCGCATGCTCAAGGTATAAATCTTAAAATTACACTGTTTTGTTGGAGTCTCGTGTTTTATAAGTGAAGGAGTTATTTCATATTCTTTGGACTTAACAAATACTAATCAGATATGGCGTTAGAAAGGTTTTATTATTAAAAGCTTTGGAATTATAATGAGTAGTAGAGGCAACAAATCTTAGCTTGTAGGTTTCAGTTTTCGTGTATAGAATTTGCTTCATTAACACGTATATTTCTTTTGTTTCTGACCCTTGACGTTTAGATAATTTGTGTGTGCGTGAATCTCAAAGCTATATTATCAAAAACTGCTTTCACACGGATTTGGGAAAACCACACTTATAGTTTATTGGTTTAAATGTTTGAACACCAGAGGACAGAATGAAATGCATTTTTAACAAATTAATTTCCTTTCAACAGTTTCTGATTGCAAACCAAATGCTACGTTTCTGAATAACAATGTATTTCATCTATCACAGAAGCTTTCATTTTAGCTATGTATGGACTGGCGCCAACCCTGAGCTTCTATATCGACGTTTCAAGCTTCTTCGATGGTCTGCTGACGTCAAACGTGTATCACGTCAGAACTGGAATGGTGCATACGTTTAGTTTTTGTGGGAGGTAGGGGAACAAAGAATGAAACGACCATTGTAGTAATTAGTATTTAATTACATTGTAGACGTTTCTATAGTTAGTATTTAATTACATTGTAGACGTTTCTATAGTAAGTATTTAATTACATGGTAAACGTTTCTATAGTAAGTATTTAATTACATTGTAGACGTTTCTATAGTAAGTATTTAATTACATGGTAAACGTTTCTATAGTAAGTATTTAATTACATTGTAGACGTTTCTATAGTAAGTATTTAATTACGTTGTAGACGTTCCTACAGTTAGTTTTTAACTACATGGTAGACGTTCCTACAGTTCGTGTTTAATTACATTGTTAGTATTTAATTATATGGTAAACGTTTCTATAGTAAGTATTTAATTACATTGTAGACGTTTCCATAGTAAGTATTTAATTACATTGTAGACGTTTCTATAGTAAGTATTTAATTACATTGTAGACGTTCCTACAGTTAGTGTTTAATTACATGGTAAACGTTTCTATAGTTAGTATTTAATTATATGGTAAACGTTTCTATAGTAAGTATTTAATTACATTGTAGACGTTTCTATAGTAAGTATTTAATTACATTGTAGACGTTTCTATAGTAAGTATTTAATTACATGGTAAACGTTTCTATAGTAAGTATTTAATTACATTGTAGACGTTTCTATAGTAAGTATTTAATTACATTGTAAACGTTTCTATAGTAAGTATTTAATTACATTGTAGACGTTTCTATAGTAAGTATTTAATTACATGGTAAACGTTTCTATAGTAAGTATTTAATTACATTGTAGACGTTTCTATAGTAAGTATTTAATTACATTGTAGACGTTCCTACAGTTAGTGTTTAATTACATTGTAGACGTTTCTATAGTAAGTATTTAATTACATTGTAGACGTTTCTATAGTTAGTATTTAATTACATTGTAGACGTTTCTATAGTTAGTTTTTAACTACATGGTAGAAGGTTTTATAGTTAGTATTTAACTACATGGTAGACGTTCCTACAGTTCGTGTTTAATTACATTGTAGACGTTTCTATAGTTAGTTCAATCTGAGTACGCCATTATATAACCAGGAACATAAACATTAATCCAATATAACTTTATGTAACTAGAAACATATAACAATCCAAGTACATTATTGTATAAACAGAAACTTAAGAAATCAACACACTATATAACAATGCAAGTACATCATTGTATAAACAGAAACTTAAGAAATCAACGCACTATATAACAATCCAAGTACATCATTGTATAAACAGAAACTTAAGAAATCAACGCACTATATAACAATCCAAGTACATTATTGTATAAACAAAAACTTAAGAAATCAACGCACTATATAACAATGCAAGTACATCATTGTATAAACAAAAACTTAAGAAATCAACGCACTATATAACAATGCAAGTACATCATTGTATAAACAGAAACTTAAGAAATCAACGCACTATATAACAATCCAAGTACATTATTGTATAAACAAAAACTTAAGAAATCAACGCACTATATAACAATGCAAGTACATCATTGTATAAACAAAAACTTAAGAAATCAATGTACTATTTTTTATATAACCAGACATTTAAAAATGAATTGTATATATTGTATAAATCAATATATTAAATAATTGTTGTCATTAAACAAAACTAGTATCAAAATGTATTTACTTGTTGATGGGTGTGTTGGCCAGCCTTTGTAAAAGTTGACTTTTAGTAATAAAACAACAACCAAGAATTACCTCCAGATGGTAGTTGTTGATGACCAAAACCCTCTTGAAATAGAAATGTATCTCAGAACGGCTGGTGTTAACACTTTGACTGATAAGCCAGTTGAAATAGAAATGTATTTCAGAACAGCTGGTGTTAACACTTTGACTGATAAGCCAGTTGAAATAGAAATGTATCTCAGAACAGCTGGTGTTAACACTTTGACTGATAAGCCAGTTGAAATAGAAATGTATCTCAGAACAGCTGGTGTTAACACTTTGACTGATAAACCAATTGAAATAGAAATGTATCTCAGAACCGCTGGTGTTAACACTTTGACTGATAAACCAATTGAAATAGAAATGTATCTCAGAACAGCTGGTGTTAACACTTTGAGTGATAAACCAGTTGAAATAGAAATGTATCTCAAAACGGCTGGTGTTAACACTTTGACTGATAAAGCAGAGAACGACGTTTCGAACTTCCTCGGTCATCTTCAGAACCTCTTAAGAACCTGAAAATAACCAGGTTTCCTCCTTATTAATAAAAGTGTTAATACCTGTATCAGCTATTATTTCTTACATCCTGAACCACTACATGATAACGAAGGTTGTTTCTTACCTCCTGAACCACTACATGATAACGAAGGTTGTTTCTTACCTCCTGAACCACTACATGATAACAAAGGTTGTTTCTTACCCCCTGAACCACTACATGATAACGAAGGTTGTTTCTTACCTCCTGAACAACTACATGATAACGAAGGTTGTTTCTTACCTCCTGAACCACTACATGATAACGAAGGCTGTTTCTTACCCCTTGAACCACTACATGATAACAAAGGTTGTTTCTTACCTCCTGAACCACTACATGATAACGAAGGTTGTTTCTTACCTCCTGAACCACTACATGATAACGAAGGTTGTTTCTTACCCCCTGAACCACTACTTGATAACGAAGGTTGTTTCTTACCTCCTGAACCACCACATGATAACGAAGGTTGTTTCTTACCCCTTGAACCACTACATGATAACGAAGGTTGTTTCTTACCTCCAGAACCTCTACATGATAACGAAGGTTGTTTCTTACCTCCTGAACCACTACATGATAACGAAGGTTGTTTCTTACCCCCTGAACCACTACATGATAACGAAGGTTGTTTCTTACCCCCTGAACCACTACATGATAACGAAGTTTGTTCCTTACCTCCTGAACCACTACATGATAACGAAGGTTGTTTCTTACCTAATGAACCACTACATGATAACGAAGGTTGTTTCTTATCTCCTGAACCACTACATGATAACGAAGGTTGTTTCTTACCTCCTGAACCACTACATGATAACGAAGGTTGTTTCTTACCCCCTGAACCACTACATGATAACGAAGGTTGTTTCTTACCTCCTGAACCACTACATGATAACGAAGGCTGTTTCTTACCCCCTGAACCACTACATGATAACGAAGGTTGTTTCTTACCCCCTGAACCACTACATGATAACGAAGGTTGTTTCTTACCCCCTGAACCACTACATGATAACGAAGGTTGTTCCTTACCTCCTGAACCACTACATGATAACGAAGGTTGTTTCTTACCTCCTGAACCACTACATGATAACGAAGGTTGTTTCTTACTCCCTGAACCACTACATGATAACGAAGGTTGTTTCCTACCCCCTAAACCACTAAACGATAACAAAGGTTGTTTCTTACCCCCTGAACCACTACATGATAACGAAGGTTGTTTCTTACCTCCTGAACCACTAAATGATAACAAAGGTTATTTCTTACCTCCTGAACCACTACATGATAACGAAGGTTGTTTCTTACCCCCTGAACCACTAAATGATAACAAGGTTGTTTCCTACCCCCTAAACCACTAAATGATAACGAAGGTTGTTTCTTACCCCCTGAACCACTAAATGATAACAAAGGTTGTTTCTTACTTTTTGAACCACTACATAATAACGAAGGTTGTTTCTTACCCCCTGAACCACTACATGATAACGAAGGTTGTTTCTTACCCCATGAACCAATAAATGATAACATAGGTTGTTTCTTACCTCCTGAACCACTACATGATAACGAAGGTTGTTTTTTACCTCCTGAACCACTACATGATAACGAAGGTTGTTTCTTACCTCCTGAACCACTAAATGATAACAAAGGTTGTTTCTTACCTCCTGAACCACTACATGATAACGAAGGTTGTTTCTTACCCCCTGAACCACTACATGATAACGAAGGTTGTTTCTTACCTCCTGAACCACTACATTATAACGGAGGTTGTTTCTTACCCCCTGAACCACTACATGATAACGAAGGTTGTTTCTTACCCCCTGAACCACTACATGATAACAAAGGTTGTTTCTTACCCCCTGAACCACTACATGATAACAAAGGTGTTTTCTTACCTCCTGAACCACTACATGATAACGAAGGTTGTTTCTTACCTCCTGAACCACTACATGATAACGAAGGTTGTTTCTTACCCCCTGAACCGCTACATGATAACGAAGGTTGTTTCTTACCTCCTGAACCACTACATGATAACGGAGGTTGTTTCTTATCCCCTGAACCACTACATGATAACGAAGGTTGTTTCTTACCCCCCTGAACCACTACATGATAACGAAGGTTTTTTCTTACCCCTGAACCACTACATGATAACAAAGGTTGTTTCTTACCCCCTGAATCACTACATGATAACGAAAGTTGTTTCTTACCCCCTGAACCACTACATGATAACGAAGGTTGTTTCTTACCTCCTGAACCACTATATGATAACGAAGGTTGTTTCTTACCCCCTGAACCCCTACATGATAACGAAGGTTGTTTCTTTTCCCCTGAACCACTATATGATAACCAAGGTTGTTTCTTGCCCCCTGAACCGGACTTCACATTGAATTTTTAGTAACATTTGTTGTTTATATCTTTTGCATTCTAACTTAAAATCAATACATTTTATCACAGCTTACAAAAAGCGATTGTAATTTAATATTATAAGATTGATATATTAATAAGTTTACCCTTGTCAGGTATAATTTGATTATAACTGAACGCTACGAAAGATTCGTTATTTTAGTGAGGTTTTTTCTGATCTGCTGTATTCGTATGAATAATAATTTTTGATAATTTTGACTAACGTTTGATCCCGTGGTTCATGGAACTTGTTACTAAAAACACAGTTGATGAATTTTAAAACTGTGTGAACAACTGGGGTTAGTGTGTTAGCGAAGGAGTTAAATATGGCAAAGAAATGTTATAAATCAGCTGAACCTTCGTTTGGAGATATAACAGGAATGTGTTTGGTTTCTGTGGCAAACAAACATTATTTCCCGAGGGTTAACAGTTAAAGGTGGATGTGTGGAAAATGTCTGAAGCGAGATTAGTGTCTGCAATGCTTGTGGGGAGATGTTCAACCGGATGAGGGGTGAATCCTAAATAATCGGATGTTATTTAAAGTGGGGTAAAAGAATTGGATAAAATGGGCGAGTGTTTTGAAAACCAATAAACCACAAGAGTTCTTACATCACAAGCTGGTTCTATTCGGTTTTCAGCCGATGTGGGGACAAATCCCACACCAGCCATCAGAAATGGCTTTTTAAATTATGTCTTGGTGGAAGATCTCCGTGGAGAAGAGATGACGAGTGCCACTAAGTTGGCCAGAGGTTTCTTGATGAGTGCCACTAAGTTGGCCAGAGGTTTCTTGATGAGTGCCACTAAGTTGGCCAGAGGTTTCTTGACGAGTGCCACTAAGTTGGCCAGAGGTTTCTTGATGAGTGCCACTAAGTTGGCCAGAGGTTTCTTGATGCGTGCCACTAAGTTGGCCAGAGGTTTCTTGATGAGTGCCACTAAGTTGGCCAGAGGTTTCTTGACGAGTGCCACTAAGTTGGCCAGAGGTTTCTTGACGAGTGCCACTAAGTTGGCCAGAGGTTTCTTGATGCGTGCCACTAAGTTGGCCAGAGGTTTCTTGATGAGTGCCACTAAGTTGGCCAGAGGTTTCTTGATGAGTGCCACTAAGTTGGCCAGAGGTTTCTTGATGAGTGCCACTAAGTTGGCCAGAGGTTTCTTGATGAGTGCCACTAAGTTGGCCAGAGGTTTCTTGATGAGTGCCACTAAGTTGGCCAGAGGTTTCTTGATGAGTGCCATTAAGTTGGCCAGAGGTTTCTTGAAAGTTGAGATCATTTTGCCCCCTTTTGTCAGATTCTTTACTTAGGAGATTTCGGGAGTGACATTTTTGTTGCGCTATCATGATATATCAACGGACATGGAATAAAATCTTGTATATCATTATGGGTTCTAGTTTTATCATGTGTAACACTAGAACTATATCATTATGGGTTCTAGTTTAACATTATATCACTAGAACTATATCATTATGGGTTCTGGTTTTATTATGTGTATTACTAGAATTATACACACATAGTTCACTGTCTAGATTGCCTTGTTATTCTGTTACTGTTGGAATGGTAGGTAAAAATTTGACACCTTACAGATATCTCGGTATTAGAGACGATTTAAAACAGCATCTACAATTACAGTGGTTTATTTAAGGTTTACAATCTGTGGGCTGTATTACAATTCTTGTGGGTTCGGCATGGTCAGGTGGTTAAGGCACTCGACTCGTAATCCGAAGGTCGCGGCTTCGAATCCCCGTCGCACCAAACATGATCGCCATTTCAGCCGTGGGGGCTTATGATGTGACAGTAAATCCCACTATTCGTTGGTAAAAGAGTAGCACAAGAGTTGGCGGTGGGTGGTGATGACTAGCTGTCTTCCCTCTAGTCTTACACTATTAAATTAGGGACGGCTAACGCAGATAGCCCTCGTGTAGCTTTGCGCGAAATTTAAAACGAACCAAACCAATCATAGTGTTACATTTTAGTAGTATTCCGGTAGTGTTACATGGTATTACAATCCTAGTGTTACATTACATTACAATACTGGTGTTACATTGTATTTCAATGCTAGTGTTACATTTTAATGTTATTACAATGTGATCTTGAAACACTATCAATAATATTCTATTCTATTACTAGTGGTCATTAGACGATAAGTGACCCCTGGAGGAATCTTTACCTTTTCTCGTGATGATACACGAAGTTATCTATTCGATTTTTGAAGTATATGATTACACTAGCACCATCATTTTGTGCCATCTGTGTCTATTTCAGCGTGCCTTTACTTGGTGGAAACCAAAGTTGGAATTTCGTAATAAGAATCCATACCTGTGATATAAATGTGTTTATATCCGTATGTCCTCTGTGTAAGAAAATACTTGGTGTTTTTAAAGAAGCACTAGGATTTCTTTACGTGACAAAACCCATGTTTATGATACGCAAAATGAGTCAAATAGATATGCATTTCACAGTGTTTGTATGATTTCAATGTGCTGTATAAACCGACTGTGAAAATCCAGAAAAGTAATGTTACCACATGTGCTGTGTTTTTTTTTACGTTTTACGTCAGCAAAAAACGAGCAACGTTACATTATCGTCAGCTAAACAGGAGGTTTTACATCCGAGCAACAGAGTTACTTTCAGAGTTGATTGTTTCGATTTCCTTGAATGTAATGGAATTTTTCTTTTGAAGAAAACAATTTTGGGGCAATTTGGGGTTTAACGTAACAAAAGAAAGAAGGGCATATACAGAGGGTTGGTTGCATTATATTAAAATAAATTTGAATACCTAAATAAGCAACTGATGTGACAATGACAGCTCAAGTAGAGTCACGGTGGAACGGAATGTATTAGAATTACATTTTGACGTTGTGTGGCGTTTTGTAAATAGTTTGCTGCTACTAAAAACATTGATTACGCGTGGTAAGAGTTTGTAACAATTTATACACTCAGACCATTACGATGTATTCAGATGAGGATATTAACCTTCGAAGACGTGGATATCTCTATTACTTAATAACGGTGGAAACAAAGGAATTATGTATCAACTTGGGGTACCAGAACTCTCCAGGAAGAGAAGGTCTACAAAAAAGACGCACTTCAATCGTTGTAAGCAAATTTCTTCGTATTTTAACAGGTGCGAATCCACTGACATCAAGGTTTGGAATAAAAGCAGTCTACGCGTTTATGACAACATAGTAAATACAAATGTCTGTCTAAGAAACACATACTGCCTTTACGCCATATTTTGTTGATAGTTTGTACACAAGGAGAGCGTGTAGGTTTCTGCGTGAAACACGCGCTATAAACCATCATCCTTCTTTATTAGATATGTTATGGGAAGAATCTGTGCTTTGGACACGAGTCTTTTGCAACGAATACTACGCTGCAGGACTATTGACAAGATGCACGATCGACAGGTAGAACTTGACCGGATGAGATAACACAGGGTAATGTCGCGTGTTCAGGCTCCATATCATTACCAATGTAACTTCCTCAACCTTTTCACTAAATACTTGAGGGAGAAATAAAGAACTTTATATACTGTATTATTTATACTTTATTATTACGTATTTTGTAAAAAATTTGTTCAGATGTTGAAAAGACTTTTTCTGCAACATTGAGTTTGTGTTTTCTGTTTACGTTATTCCCAGAGGTATCCTAGAGAAGCTATTACCCAACAGCCAGCCTCGTTTTTATCTGTACTGAATTAAAGTTTCCTTGTCATGTTTTTTAACTTTAAATAAAATACACGATGCAGACGTGTTAAAAGTTAAAAAAGTGCTAGTGTTTTTACTAAACGATATATTTGAATAACAATTCTCTGAAACACATATTCTTGTAAAGATAAGTTTATTGAGGGTCAGTTACATCGTAGAAGGTGGGCTGTAGATTGAAAAATTGTGGATTCGAGGTATAACGTTATCAAACACGTTTAATACTTTAGTTTATGTATGCGTTATTAGAGTGACAGTCAACACTATTATTGGATTAAAAGAGCTAGAAAGAAACAACCTTGTGGTTGGTTGCCTTCGATTTTGGTCAGTATCTCCAAGTCAGGGACAGCTGTACACGAATCTTAAATGAAGTTCTCATCTGGTCATTCAAGTTGAAAATTCCAGTTCGTATTGTTTTAAAAGTTTTGTGGACGTTTCTGGACGTTGCTTGAGTGATGTCTTTTGGCAACATGATGTATATTATATTTTATAGTATAAAATGATCTGTTTATCTCGAATAATATGACAAAGCAAAACGCGTTTGAAACAGTTATAAGTAGACGGTACGTCAGATCTGTAGTCATGTAGGTCAAACATTGTAGCGGGAAATTGACAACAGAGCGTGTAGTTACAACGATAAACTAGCGTGCGACGTATCAGGTTAGTTGTTGTTAAAGTCATCATAAAATCTATAACGTAAATCAGTAAGCTCATTTTTTTATTTCTCTGTTAAAGTCGGCCATTTTTAATTTCCTTGAAAACAAAAAATCTTTACAAGAAATTCTTTCACACAGAATATTTTGTTTCGAACAAAACATTAGTTTTGAGTGAAAGCAGAAAATGATAATTTTATTTTATTAGATTTAGCCACTAGGGGGACGATGGAGAAGTCACACCGTGAATTGCATGCTGTTCAATAGGAAACACGTTTGTCTCGAATAGCGTTAAGGCAGACGTATTAAAGTAATACGCTATAAAATTTTGATAAATACGCATTAGATTAGACTGTCTCCATTTCCGTGCTCATAATACGAGACAATAACGATACATGTTTTACGGTTAGATAGATATAAAGAAAAAGGAAGGATAGAAAGACATTTACCTACAACTTCATTTCACTTGCTTTGTTTCAAACGTGACGTGTTTTAGTTCAACTAATAGTTTTGAGTTTATTAAAACGAATTACAGAACCATCCGTCCTTATTTTGTAGAACTAGTGATATCCTGTTTTAAGTCAACATGAAATCTATAATACAAGTTGGTTATTAAATCAACGTTAGGGAGAGAAAATATTGCGTTCTGCTCACGACTTACGATATGCGTGGTTGAATCCCCGTCACCGGATATGCTTGCCCATTCAGCCATGGGGACGTTATTATATTCGGTCAAGCCCACTATTTATTAATAAAAGAACAGCTCAAGAGTTGGCGGTGTGTGTTGTTGACTAGCTTCCTTCTTTGTAGCCTATCACTGCTGAATTAGGGACAGAAACGTTCTCGAATAGCTTTGGGCAAAATTCATCACACTCATATTGTAATTCTTTTTTTCTGTCGAAAGCACCGACTGTTGATAGTGATCAGCACGCTGTACTGTGGCTCCGAGGGTTCAAGGATTGTGTCCCATTGCTGCAACATCACGCTTTACGCATTTTAAACCATACTCCAAATTTCTTGGGGAATGCATGACTTTGACACCCACTCTTATAACGCACTTACTGACATGACCGATGATATATACAAGTGACATGCAATCTATCATGACTCATTTAACATACCCATTCTACTATAAGGGGTAATATATATAATACCATCTGTCATGACTGATAATTTATAATAAACCATTTATCATAACTACTTATATGTAATATACCATTTAACATGACTGGCAATATATATTTGTCATAAATGTTAATAGTTAATACACTATGCAGCATGACTGGTATAATTCCATCTGCGAAGACTGCTTATTTTTAATATTTAAAATGACTGACTGGTAATATGTAATAATTCCATCTGCGAAGACTGCTTATTTTTAATATTTAAAATGACTGACTGGTAATATGTAATACACCACCTGCCACGACTGGTTATTTTTAATATTTAAAATGACTGACTGGTAATATGTAACACACCACCTGCTACGACTGGTTATTTTTAATATTTAAAATGACTGACTGGTAATATGTAATACACCACCTGCCACGACTGGTTATTTTAAATATTTAAAATGACTGACTGGTAATATGTAATACACCACCAGCCACGACTGGTTATTTTTAATATTTAAAATGACTGACTGGTAATATGTAATACACCACCTGCCACGACTACTTATTTTTAATATTTAAAATGACTGACTGGTAATATGTAATACACCACCTGCTACGACTGGTTATTTTTCATGACGTTCAGTCAGTTTCGTCACCACCCCGATAGATTGTGTGTGAATGTACCGACTGACTCTTGTTTAATATCAAACATACCCTTATGTTCCAGTTGGTAGTTTAACAACCATCAAGTTATTATGTTGTAACGACTTGTGTAACGTGTAACAAACCTGTAGGAACAAACTAAATAACCTTACACTATAGGTTGATTTCTTGTATGAATTATTATCTTTCTAATTATTTATAAGTTACGTGACAATTCCCGTAGGCTTGTCTTGGCCAAGTGGTTTGGGCACTCGACTCGTAATCTGAGAGTCGCGGGTTCGAATCCCCGTCACACCAAACATGCTCATACTTTCAGCCGTGGAAGCGTTATAATGTGGCAGTCAATTCCACTATTTGTTGGTAATAGAGTAGCCCAAGAGTTGGCGGTGGGTGGTGATGACTAGCTGCCTTCCCTCTAGTCTCACACTGCTAAATTAGGGACGGCTAGCGCAGATAGTCCTCGTGTAACTTTGCGCAACATTCAAAACAAACAAACAATTATTGTAACGTTTATCGCTTTTAATTATCATATTCACACAGGTGATAAAAATAGAATATTTGGGGTACATGTGGCGAAGTGGGTGGGAAAAGTGATTGAAGACTGTGTTTATTCATCATTCGAAATGCTATTTCAGAGTTATATATAAGACGCCCCTGTATAGCTGTCTTTTCCCTCCAGCTGCAAAGAGCTAATACGTAAACGCTCTACTTCTGATTGGAGAAGGAAATTGGGCGAATAATAATTATATTTTAGAACAAAACAAACTGAGGAAATGTTATGATTTTTAACAATGTTTAACTTGTTTTAAATAAGTTTGCATTAAGTAATTATTAATCCATGTAAAATAATATTAATATATATTAATAGCACTCAGGAAACGAATCTCAGTTGAAGAACAACAGAAACTGTTTATACGTTGACTAAGATGCAGATATTACTATGAATAGAAAAACTTCTTTAACAATAGCCTAAGGCTTTATAATATCTTATGATAGAGCATTCTTGCTCGAGACTGTTCTGATATCCAGTATCATACCTGACAACAGTATACTGACTTGTAATATCAATGTCCTGCGATGTCATAGCAAACTAATTGCAAGTTCTATGAACGTACCTTGTCTTGATTCTGATTGGTCGATATTTGCGGGTTACATAGCAACTGCTCACGTGAAATAAACTCTATACAGAATTTACTCTGTCTAGATTTTCGATGAAACAGTGTGCATTCCAGTACGTACAACTGAAATTAATACGAAGGACCCTAGCGTCGTGTTCAATATCGCATATTAAAATCATTTAAACAGCTTTATCTTACCTAATTTTACCAGAAAATTCTACAACTAAATTGGTAAGGAGTTTCGTTCTTAATAAAGTGTAAAAAACTCTCATTATTTACCTGATGAATTCTGTTTACTTTATCTGCTAAAGAGATGATAATTGAAAATGACTTCCTAGTAATGAATCCGAGGAAATATCCAGAATTCTTCAGATTATTTCCACAAAATGAAATAAATTACTTACATTGAACTTTTCCGATAGATTCTAGTATTGTTACTGACTGATTACCTACTGACCTTAGTTTGTTAATGACTCATTACCTCTTGACCATAGTTTCTTACAGACTCATTACCTCTGACCTTAGTTTATTACAGACTGATTGCCTCCTGACCTAAGTTTATTACTGACTCATTACCTCCTGACCTTAGTTTGTTGCTGACTGATTATCATCTGACCTTAGTCTCTTACGGATTGATTACCTCTTGACCTTAGTTTATTACTGACTCATTATCCCCTGGCCTTAGTTTGTTACTGACTGATTACCTCCTGACCTCAGTTTGTTACTGACTGATTACCTACTGACCTTAGTTTGTTACTGACTGATTATCTCCTGACCTTAGTTTGTTACTGACTCATTATCCCCTGGCCTTAGTTTGTTACTGACTGATTACCTCCTGACCTCAGCTTGTTACTGACTGATTACCTACTGACCTTAGTTTGTTACTGACTGATTATCTCCTGGCCTTAGTTTGTTACTGACTGATTACCTACTGACCTTAGTTTCTTACGGATTGATTACTTTCTGACCTTAGTTTATTACTGACTCATTATCCCCTGGCCTTAGTTTGTTACTGACTCATTATCATCTGACCTTAGTCTCTTACGGACATATTACCTCCTGACCTTAGTTTATTACTGACTCATTATCCCCTGGCCTTAGTTTGTTACTGACTGATTACCTACTGACCTTAGTTTCTTACGGATTGATTACTTTCTGACCTTAGTTTATTACTGACTCATTATCCCCTGGCCTTAGTTTGTTACTGACTGATTACCTACTGACCTTAGTTTCTTACGGATTGATTACTTTCTGACCTTAGTTTATTACTGACTCATTATCCCCTGGCCTTAGTTTGTTACTGACTGATTATCTCCTCACCTTAGTTTGTTACTGACTCATTATCATCTGACCTTTGTTTGTTACTGACTGATTATCATCTGACCTTAGTCTCTTACGGACTGATTACCTCCTGACCTTAATTTGTTACTGACTCATTATCCCTTGGCCTTAGTTTGTTACGGACAGATTACCTACTGACTTTAGTTTGTTGCTGACTGATTAGTTTTTGAGTATATTGTTCCATTATACTACATTTGGACGATCGTTTTATGTTGTCTTTTTTTTCTACTAGTGCCCGTTTGGATAAATAAACTGACATGACGGTTAGTGGACAAACAAGGAAATATATTTCAAGTTAATAATGGTTTCGTAGTTTTGTGATTTTATGTTACAGTAAAAAGTGTGTCAAATATAAAAACAAACAAATAACAGCCAAGCCATGAGAATAACAATAGCGTTAGGTCTGTGAATCCGAAACCCTTCAGTCCCAAAAACGTGCGTCGAACTTTGGACCCTTAAATGAGTAATAAATTAAGCCAGACTATTCCACATGACGTAACGGTAGACACTGTGTTATTTCTAGTCTGTAAGTTTAAGATTAGGAACGACTATACTATAAGTAGATAACATTTAGGTACACTTGTACAACTAAACTATACGTAGGTAACATTTAGGTACACTTGCACGACTATACTATACGTAGGTAACATTTAGGTACACTTGTACGACTAAACTATATGTAGGTAACATTTAGATACACTTGCACGACTATACTATACGTAGGTAACATTTAGGTACACTTGTACAACTAAACTATAAGTAGGTAACATTTAGGTACACTTGTACAACTAAACTATATGTAGGTAACATTTAGGTACACTTGCACGACTATACTATACGTAGGTAACATTTAGGTACACTTGTACGACTAAACTATATGTAGGTAACATTTAGATACACTTGCACGACTATACTATACGTAGGTAACATTTAGGTACACTTGCACGACTATACTATACGTAGGTAACATTTAGGTACACTTGCACGACTATACTATACGTAGGTAACATTTAGGTACACTTGTACAACTAAACTATACGTAGGTAACATTTAGGTACACTTGTACAACTAAACTATATATAGGTAACATTTAGGTACACTTGCACAACTAAACTATATGTAGGTAACATTTAGGTACACTTGCACGACTATACTATACATAGGTAACATTTAGGTACACTTGTACGACTAAACTATATGTAGGTAACATTTAGATACACTTGCACGACTATACTATACGTAGGTAACATTTAGGTACACTTGCACGACTATACTATACGTAGGTAACATTTAGGTACACTTGCACGACTATACTATACGTAGGTAATATGTAAGTACACTTGCACGACTATTGGCTGCTATTAATTCCATATATTTAATTAAAACGCAAACAAAAATTTTCACTGAAAATATGTTCGTGAGAATTCTAACGAAAACCTCAGATTCTGAAGTACAAGTCACAAAATCAATACTTAGAAATATAGACTGATTTTAAAATCAATACCCAGAAATATAGACTGATTTTAAGGAATTCGCTTGAACAGATTTTTGACAGTTGTAAGTAACCATGGAGATTAGGATGAGAAGGTTGCGTGGGATGAAGAAACCTCAATGGAGAATTCCCGGTAATTTCTACGGGCTTATAATGCTAAAATTTTGGGTTCGATTCCGTCCTTGAACCATTGTGTAACTTTACAACGTTCGAAACAATAACAACATCCACGGTCAGAACAAGGCCTGACACAAAACGTGGTTATTTATTCGTCCAGTTGAAACTAGCCTTTTGACCACAGATGTCTGTCTGTCTGTCTACAGGACGAATAAATATAATTCGGAGGTCGTGAGATGTTGAAATTTTGAATATTTCATGTTTATAAACGTGTCATTATATGTTATCATATCCTAGATAAGTGAACAAACCTGATAAATCAATATACCGAACTGACCCGCTATTATAACTTGTTTATAATCTTTTTAACGAACGTTTTGAAGACGAACGTCATATAATACTAATAACTCTTTCCAAATGATCGCTGTCTATTAATTAAGCACGTCATCCACTCTCGTTGTAAGACCAGTGACGTCAGTCTTAACATAAAGAGTGATCGATACATATTAATCTTGTGGGGGTAAGGCATCGTTGAGGAGGACAGCTGGTTACATCAACATGGGCATGTCACTTTCTGTGTAACGAAATCTTACTTCAAAACACTTATAAATTATAAAGATAAAAATATAAATAGTTATTAAACTCTATTAAGATATATATATATAGGCAATATACAAAATATAAGCTTACGAGATTCGACATGCTGCGGTGATACAGAAGATGGCTGTCTTCCCAAAATGTTATCCAACAATCTACTTTAGAATCAGACAATTTAAAATTTTCAGAATCACCAAATGGAGTTTAGTCTGTTCAGATATATAAAAAAAGCTAATTTCGTAATATAAATTTTCGATTTATACAATAATTATCAAACATGTTTTAAATTAATTATGATTTCACAAAAATTGTTTTTTTTCAATTCGAATCTCACTTCTTCATTGAAGTTTTACGTTACTAATAATTAAAACTGTTAATAACTAATACTATTAATAATTAATACTGTTAATAATTAATACTCTTGATAATTAATACTGTTAATAAATAATACTCTTGATAATTAATACTGTTAATAAATAATACAGTTAATAATTAATACTGTGAATAATTAGTACTCTTGATAATTAATACTGTTAAAAATTAATACTGTTAATAATTAATACTGTTAATAAATAATACTGTTAATTGTAAGAAACAAAAACAACTGACGAAAAGTCAAATAAACGAATCGGTAATTAATAACCTGAAGTTGAACTTAGATGAGTATGTTATTTATATAGTTGGTTCTACTTACAGTATGTTATTTATATAGTTAGTTCTACTTACAGTATGTTATTTATATAGTTGTTTATACTTACACTATGTTATTTATATAGTTGGTTCTACTTACAATATGCTATTTATATAGGTGGTTCTACTTACAGTATGTTATTTATATAGTTAGTTCTACTTACAGTATATTATTTATATAGTTGTTTCTACTTACAGTATGTTATTTATATAGTTAGTTCTACTTACAGTATGTTATTTATGCATTGGTTCTACTTACAGTATGTTATTTATATAGTTGGTTCTACTTACAGTATGTTATTTATATAGTTAGTTCTACTTACAGTATGTTATTTATATAGGTGGTTCTACTTACAGTATGTTATTTATATAGTTGTTTATACTTACACTATGTTATTGATATAGTTGGTTCTACTTACAGTATGTTATTTATATAGTTAGTTCTACTTACAGTATATTATTTATATAGTTGTTTCTACTTACAGTATGTTATTTATATAGTTAGTTCTACTTACAGTATGTTATTTATGCATTGGTTCTACTTACAGTATGTTATTTATATAGTTGGTTCTACTTACAGTATGTTATTTATATAGTTGTTTCTACTTACAGTATGCTATTTATATAGGTGGTTCTACGTACAGTATGTTATTTATATAGTTAGTTCTACTTACAGTATATTATTTATATAGTTGTTTCTACTTACAGTATGTTATTTATATAGTTAGTTCTACTTACAGTATGTTATTTATGCATTGGTTCTACTTACAGTATGTTATTTATATAGTTGGTTCTACTTACAGTATGTTATCTTTATAGTTGGTTCTACTTACAGTATGTTATTTATATAGTTGGTTCTACTTACAGTATGTTATTTATATAGTTGTTTCTACTCACAGTATGTTATTTATATAGTTAGTTCTACTTACAGCATGTTATTTATGCATTGGTTCTACTTACAGTATGTTATTTATATAGTTGGTTCTACTTACAGTATGTTATTTATACACTTGATTCTACATACAGCATGTTATTTATGCATTGGTTCTACTTACAGTATGTTATTTATGCATTGGTTCCACTTACAGTATGTTATTTATATAGTTGGTTCTACTTACAGTATGTTATTTATATAGTTGGTTCTACTTACAGTATGATATTTATATAGTTGGTTCTACTTACAGTATGTTATTTATATAGTTGGTTTTACTTACAGTATGTTATTTATATAATTAGTTCTACTTACAGTATGTTATTTATATAGTTGGTTCTACATAGAGTATGTTATTTATGCATTGGTTCTACTTACAGTATGTTATTTATGCATTGGTTCTACTTACAGTATGTTATTTATATAGTTGGTTCTACTTACAGTATGTTATTTATATAGTTGGTTCTACTTACAGTATGATATTTATATAGTTGGTTCTACTTACAGTATGTTATTTATATAGTTGGTTTTACTTACAGTATGTTAGTTATATAATTAGTTCTACTTACAGTATGTTATTTATATAGTTGGTTCTACATACAGTATGTTATTTATGCATTGGTTCTACTTACAGTATGTTATTTATGCATTGGTTCTACTTACAGTATGTTATTTATATAGTTGGTTCTACTTACAGAATGTTATTTATATAGTTGGTTCTACTTACAGTATGTTATTTATATAGTTAGTTCTACTTACAGTATATTATTTATATAGGTGGTTCTACTTACAGTATGTTATTTATATAGTTAGTTCTACTTACAGTATATTATTTATATAGTTGTTTCTACTTACAGTATGTTATTTATATAGTTAGTTCTACTTACAGTATGTTATTTATGCATCGGTTCTACTTACAGTATGTTATTTATATAGTTGGTTCTACTTACAGTATGTTATTTATATAGTTGGTTCTACTTACAGTATGTTATTTATATAGTTGGTTCTACTTACAGTGTGTTATTTATATAATTGTTTCTACTTACAGTATGTTATTTATATAGTTAGTTCTACTTACAGTATGTTATTTATGCATTGGTTCTACTTACAGTATGTTATTTATATAGTTGGTTCTACTTACAGTATGTTATTTATACACTTGATTCTACATACAGCATGTTATTTATGCATTGGTTCTACTTACAGTATGTTATTTATGCATTGGTTCTACTTACAGTATGTTATTTATATAGTTGGTTCTACTTACAGTATGTTATTTATATAGTTGGTTCTACTTACAGTATGATATTTATATAGTTGGTTCTACTTACAGTATGTTATTTATATAGTTGGTTTTACTTACAGTATGTTATTTATATAATTAGTTCTACTTACAGTATGTTATTTATATAGTTGGTTCTACATAGAGTATGTTATTTATGCATTGGTTCTACTTACAGTATGTTATTTATATAGTTAGTTCTACTTACAGTATATTATTTATATAGTTGTATCTACTTACAGTATGTTATTTATATAGTTAGTTCTACTTACAGTATGTTATTTATGCATTGGTTCTACTTACAGTATGTTATTTATATAGTTGGTTCTACTTACAGTATGTTATTTATATAGTTGGTTCTACTTACAGTATGTTATTTATATAGTTGGTTCTACTTACAGTGTGTTATTTATATAATTGTTTCTACTTACAGTATGTTATTTATATAGTTAGTTCTACTTACAGTATGTTATTTATGCATTGGTTCTACTTACAGTATGTTATTTATATAGTTGGTTCTACTTACAGTATGTTATTTATACACTTGATTCTACATACAGCATGTTATTTATGCATTGGTTCTACTTACAGTATGTTATTTATGCATTGGTTCTACTTACAGTATGTTATTTATATAGTTGGTTCTACTTACAGTATGTTATTTATATAGTTGGTTCTACTTACAGTATGATATTTATATAGTTGGTTCTACTTACAGTATGTTATTTATATAGTTGGTTTTACTTACAGTATGTTATTTATATAATTAGTTCTACTTACAGTATGTTATTTATATAGTTGGTTCTAGATACAGTATGTTATTTATGCATTGGTTCTACTTACAGTATGTTATTTATGCATTGTTTCTACTTACAGTATGTTATTTATATAGTTGGTTCTACTTACAGTATGTTATTTATATAGTTGGTTCTACTTACAGTATGTTGTTTATATAGTTAGTTCTACTTACAGTATATTATTTATATAGGTAGTTCTACTTACAGTATGTTATTTATATAGTTAGTTCTACTTACAGTATGTTATTTATATAGCTAGTTCTACTTACAGTATGTTATTTATATAGGTAGTTCTACTTACAGTATGTTATTTATATAGGTAGTTCTACTTACAGTATGTTATTTATATAGCTAGTTCTACTTACAGTATGTTATTTATATAGCTAGTTCTACTTACAGTATCTTATTTATATAGCTAGTTCTACTTACAGTATGTTATTATATAGCTAGTTCTACTTACAGTATGTTATTTATATAGCTATTTCTACTTACAGTATGTTATTTATATAGCTATTTCTACTTACAGTATGTTATTTATATAGCTATTTCTACTTACAGTATGTTATTTACATAGTTAGTTCTACTTACAGTATGTTATTTATATAGTTG